>NW_016815705.1:93314-98402 GCF_001698545.2 Rhinopithecus bieti | reverse complement strand
GGAAAGAAGGGGATCTTAATAAATGCATTTTTTATCCTGATTATTATAAAAAGAAATATCCATAATAGCACAACTTCAAACTTGAAAGCCCCTTACTAAGGAAATGTTTTATGAATATCTAAAATCATTTCCCTTTTATAAGTGCTATGAGTTGGCATTCTGAAAATTAAATATGCATAATTACTAATATTTTTATTTTAACTCCTGCAGGGAACAAAGCAGCATGATTTCTACAAGTCTAAGAAAAACCTAAGAAATATAAAATAACATTCTGAAACTTTTGATAAAAGACCTGGTACAACAGGTACAAAGGAGTTAATTTAGTGAATATAATTTTATTCTTTAATAAAAATGTATAACTCAAGAACTCATAGGAACATAAACAGACACGGGCCCAAAGGATTTTGAAGTATGTAAAACAGATTTTTCTGTCCTAAATCTAGTCATGTATGCTTTCAATTCCGTTTGAGGATGCTATAAACAATATCTACTTCCAGGGAAAGATTTAGGTTTCCTTTAGATTCAGAATCTACTAAATGCATCCTGGCCTCTAAAATTTCCTTATGTTTTGGAGATCAGGAAAGGGAATGAACTACCAGCATTTCTCAAACTTTAATGTGCACAGTCATGGATATGGAAGTGCTGGGAAGGTAAGAGCGTGTTCCCTTTAAATGACATGGAAGTGGGGAAGGGAAGTGCTGGGTAGAGGAAGGTGTGGTCCCTGGCTAGGGATCCACCCCGACAGACCCTGTGTGAGGATGGCATTTTCTGACCAAATGTTGCATTTCCCAAGACCACCCTGGCCTGCCATCCTGTGCCTATAACCAGCCCCCACCCCCTCCATTTCAGCATCACCTAGAGATTCATTCAAATGCAGATTCTAATTCACTAGGTCTTGGGTGAAGTTTCTGCATTTCTGAAAAGCTCCGAGATGATTTAGAGGCTGCTGGTCCCTGGTGCACACTGATTAGTAAGGGGCTACACCATAATTATTACTAGTTTTAGAACTTAATATTTTGAAAAATGTTTTTGACACCCCCAGACTCTAGAAGGCAGACACACAAGCTGCGGGATGTCCAGAGGAGCAGATCTGCCCAAGAAGACACAGACAGCTGGATGAAACAGAGAGCTGGATGTGGAGAGGAGCAAGTCAGCGGAGGAACGCACCGGCAGCTGGACATGGAGAGGGATGCACTGACAGGCACCGGCAAGCCAGCAGGTCATTGACCAGTGGGGGCAGGCAGAATTTGCCTGGGGCAGTCAGAGGAGACAGCGCAGGCCGCTGAACTGCCGAACTCCAGGGGAAAACCTTCTCACTCCATCCCCTTTCTGGCTTCCCCCATCTGCTTAGAGCTACCCTTCACTCAATAAAACCTTGCACTCATTCTCCAAGTGTAATCCGACTCTTCCGGTACACCAAGGCAAGAACCCCGGATACAGAAAGTCCTCTGTTCTTGTGACAAGGTAGTGACAAGGTAGAGGGTCTAATTGAGCTGGTTAACAGGAGCTGCCTATAGACGGCAAAATTAAAAGAGCACACGGTAGCACGCTCCCACTGGGGTGGAGCTGTAAACATCCACCCCTAAACACTGCTGTGGGGTCGGAGCCCCACAACCTGCCCAGTCCGCCCATATGCTGCCCTAGAGATTTGAGCAGAGGGGCACTGAAGCAGCAAGCCACAGCCCCATCAAACGCCCTGTGAGGGGGACAAGGCAACTTTTCCCATTTCAGCATCACCTGGAGATTCATTCAAATGCAGATTCTAATTCAATAGGTCTTGGGTGAAGTTTCTGCATTTCTGAAAAGCTCCGAGATGATTTAGAGGCTGCTGGTCCCTGGTGCACAGTAATTAGTAAGGGGCTACGCCATAATTATTACTAGTTTTAGAACTTATATTTTGGAAAATGTTTTTGACTTTGCTTATAAATCCAGAGAAGTCCAGATTTTTCTTTTCAAGTAATCAGTCAGGGTACACTTGGATAAGTGATATGTATGGTGCTGTAGGTGGTGAGCCCAAATTTAACAGGCAGGTGTTTGTTGCTCCCATCACCTTGTCAACATTCAGGCATTTCTGTCATGTCATTTTAAATCAATGTGATTACAGATTATATATATATATAAAAAAAACCTCAAAAGGTTTCTGGAGCAGTAACAGAAGTGTATTACCTGAGGTTATTTTTCATGTAAAATATTCTGAAGAGCTAGATAATTAACACAATAATATAAACTGAATCAGATACCTCTTGCTACTTATGACTGGCTTAATGCATGACACAATACGGCATTGTTGAAATTAGTTTCCTTCACAAGGGAGTGAAAAAAAATACAATAAAATGTGGAAGATGAAGGCATATAATAAATATTTGATTGTGTGCCAGTTAAGATCTTCATTATCTTTTAAAACCATCTAAAAGATCACCTAGTCAATAAAGTCTTCTGTAATACAGACAGCTAAAAATGTCCATTTACCTCAATTACAACATTTTCCAGCATACATTTACTTGAAAAAGATTTATTAAGCATCTAGAATACAAAAGATACTGTGCATATAGGAAAATAAACATGTAAGGCATGAGAAAAGTGGTTGGATTTATTGCCATTTTTTTCCCTTCTGGTGGCAAGATTCAAAAGATTTCCAAGAACTTTATCATTTGACTTGTATCTCCAAGTAGCTCATCACTAAATAAACTTAGAAAGTCGTCTTGGTAAATGAGAGGGTTTTCTCTACCATTTTTCTCAAATTTCTATTCTTCTGCCTCATTAAAAAACCTAATCACTTTCAGTATGCAAAGTCAAGAGTAAGGTAAAGATCATCCTCCTCCTCAAAGAAGTATAGCTGGAAAAAACAGGCTCAAAGCAATCTAACAGCCAACAGCCAGTGGCTTCACTCAAGGATTACAGTCAATAAAGTCTACTCAGCATCGTTTTTTAAAAAATATTTTTTCAATCAACATTTTTTGTATGTTACACTAAATGCCAACAATTAAATAAATGATTTAAAATGTCAAACTAAAAGCAGATATTTAGATCTAGCATCTTAAAGTATTTTTATCAAGCTTTACTTTGTGATTAAAAAAATTCACTCACAGGCCGGGCGCGGTAGCTCACGCTTGTAATCCCAGCACTTTGGGAGGCCAAGACAGGCGGATCACGAGGTCAGGAGATTGAGACCATCTTGGCTAACACGGTGAAACCCCGTCTCTACTAAAATACAAAAAAAAAAAAAAAAAAAAAAAAAAATTAGCCGGGCCCGGTGGCAGGCGCCTGTAGTCCCAGCCACTACTCGGGAGGCTGACGCAGGAGAATGGCGTGAACCCAGCAGATGGAGTTTGCAGTGAGCTGAGATCGCACCACTGTACTCCAGCCTGGGCAATACAGCAAGACTCCGTCTCAAAAAAAAAAAAAAAAAAAAAATCCACTCACAAATGAATACAAAGTTAGTATTCATTTTATGTGTCAAACTTATAGTGAATTAGTTTGCTGTTAATGCAGCTAGTGAATTAGTTTGCTGTTAATGACAGAAAACTTCCACTGTCATTATTTAATGTAGCATAAAAATAAAATAGGGCTAATATTTTAATTAATTATTCCTCTTCTTCCTATGTAAACAATCATTCATCAAAGGGTAAAAAGGTTCAGTTATGGGGGATGAATAAGTTCTGGAGATCTAATGCACAGCATGGTGACTATAATTAATAATACCGTATTGTATACTGTAGTTGAAATATACTAAGACAATTGTTCTTAAGAGTTCTCACCACATCAAAAAAAATCATAAAATGTGAGGTGATAGACATGTTAACTTGATCATTTTGCAATGTTTATGTGTATCAAAACATCAAGTTGTATACTTTAAGTATATATAACTTTTAGTTGTCAAATATGCCTCAATAAAGTTGAAAAAAGTCATTCAGCAAAGACTCCTGTACTATTAATCTAAAGTGATACAAATTAGTTATTTTCTATGTCAGTTTATCCAGTTATCCTAAATGCATAGATTTATGTAAGCAAGAGTTATGATCTTCATTACTTCTGAGGAATCTGTGGTGCAATGAACTGGTATCATTGTCTGTATTTTATCAAAGTTAATGTTCCACCTACGGGAAGATATACTATGATTTTATCTACTGTTAGGAAAGAAAAAAATGTGGTCAAATTATAGCACAATGCTTTCTTACACTAGAATCTATTTCATACTTAAATAGAGCTTACAGAAAAAGTTTTTAAATGAATTTGGACATAGATTTCTATCAATATTGTCATGCTTCACTTATGAATCAGCCACATCATTTTCCTGTGGATTTGAAGTTTCTTCCATGTATTTAAACTTTCTCTAGCTTTAAATAGTATTGCTTATCATATGAGGGGCAACCATTTAGCATATAACTCAAGAAGTCTAAAACAGTATCAACCTCTTGTGGATATCTACCTTGGTACTATAAAGTCCTGCTTTTAAAAGTTTAAGGTGCAAATGAATTATGTGGGGATCTTGTTAAAATGCAGATTCTGATTCAGTAGATCTGGTATGAACTCATGATTCTACATTTATAACACCATCCTTGGTGGTGCCAACACTCCTGGTCCTTGGTTGACATGATAAGAAAAAAGCCATATAAATCAGTCAGCTGTTGATTAGCAGGCAAATGTAGGATTGTAATGATGCCTCCAGTAACAAATCTTTGTTTAATCATATGAAATTTAATTCCTGATGTTCTTTTGTATCTTGTTCTTTTCAGACAATAACTTTTGGTTCTAATAGTGAACCATAACGTAATCTTTTTGAAAAAATAGTGAATGACAATTAAACTCAATACACACAGTACAAAGAGTACACATAATTTAGTTGAAACAACAGCTATATGAACAGCTATGACCATGTTTGTAAAACTCATGCTAATTTCAGACACTAAAAATGAAAAAACTGCACATCTTAGCACATGTGAATACAATAATTTCTTTTGTTTAGATAAGAAAATGCATTTAAAGTTTTGTATAGTTAAAAAACCTTTAAAATAAACTATATGTTACACTACATAACATAAATAATATCTAATGTTATAATATTTTATATATATATATATATACATA
>NW_016815705.1:61850-89170 GCF_001698545.2 Rhinopithecus bieti | reverse complement strand
TATATATATATATAAAGCTGGCAGAGTTTTTAACTCACTGATATTTCCAGAAACAATTCAAAACAAACAAGAACAACATAAACAAGGAACAAATGATGGAAGTGGGGATAAGTACTTCAAATAGAACAAATAGATAGAACTTGGCTAATAATCTATTCCCCCTGATACAAGACAATTTGTTCTTTGTGATATTAGAAGGATAATTTCACCACTTTTCACCTCAGTTTTTATACCTTTTGCATAATAAGATTAAGGTAGGCAAGCTCAAAGGTCTTATCTGAAATGTATGGTAGATATTGCTTGGTATACACTGCAGAGTAAAGCTCATAATCTCCACATGGTGGAACTGGAAAGGACTTTCAAAGTTGGCTATTTCAAAGTTTCATTTCACAGAACACAAGTCTCAAGCTGCATACTTCTTTCAGTACTATAATAAAGTAATAATAATGCAACAAAAATAATTTAGTAATACTAATGATTTCTGCCTGAAATTCTTTTATATGCTGTATCAAAAGTTTTAAATAACATTAATTGTAAAAAAATTAATTGGAAAAATTAGGAAAAAATAAAGCATATTAAAATGTGCCAAAATCTTGCATTCAAATATATATATCATTATATCAGATAAGGAAATATCAATTTCTCTAGGATCACTTCATTAAAACTAAGCATAGAATGTCAGCTTTAATTGAAATTATGTACATTTAGAACAAATAACTCTTTTAGCAACATGTCTTATGAAGTTATTATTTGTTTTCTTTTACATAAACATCTAAATGGGATTAGCAAGAATTGACATTATTGTGGTGCACAATGTATATGTAATTAACTTTGAGAGTAAAAGTAGCAGATGGCAATAGAAATTTTCATCAATTTGAAAGGAATATTTGATGTCCGAATCAAGAACCTGAAATCTGGTATTCCAGTGAAATCATAAGCTTTATCATGGCAACAGTTAACACTATATTGACATGCTGAATTTGTAATACTTGCAAGGAAGTGAAAGTTTATTTTTTTTTAATTCTATGATAATATATCTGTGGTTCTTCATCTTGGCTGGACATTGGAATTATCTCACGAGCTCAAAAAACTATAGGTGTGAGAGTTTCTGTCACAGAGATTCTGATTAAAGTGTCTGAATGTGTCTACAGGTGAAGATACTTTTAAAAAATCTTTGGAAATTCAAATGTGTAGCCAAAGTTGAGAATGGTTACTCAAGTACTTTACCACAAGGATAGACTTTTTGAAATGTGTAAAACCTTTAGGCTTATGTCAACATTTTAAAATATGATGCATGAAGTTAACATCTCTCTTTGTGTTTCTATCGTATAAAAGTAAGATTACTTTTATGTCATATAAAAGCAAGAAGACATTATTTACTGTCATGAAAGCAGGGAAAGTCATAAAATCTTCTCCACTTATTTTACAATCTCTTCTGTCATCTGGATGTACACTAATGCTGTTCTAATGGTCTATTAGCTGTTGATTTATAAATATATAAAAATAAATCCAGCTGAGCTACTTTGGAGAGAATATGGAGGCAGAATCATGTTTCCAATGTCTGTAACATGGCAATACAGTGAAATAGTATTCCTATTTATCACTTTTTCCCTAGGCTATGAACACATTATGGAAACATAAACTGTTACAATTTGATTTTATCCTTTCAAAACAGTATTGATGTTTTCAGATAAGCTACTGAACACAACATGCCACATCAGAGAAATAAAAATTGACTGTAAGATGAGAATGTGAAATCACAAAGGATCTATAATTACACAGTGATTTAGTTAGACACAGTCCATTCAGGACTCCAGACAAAGGCTGTTAACACTGGAGTTTGCATGACTTGTTGGATTGCTGCTCATTGAGTCAGTGGTTGCCTTTTACTACCTCAGTCAATGATGATTAATAACAGTAATTAAAATAAATACTTGCAATACAAGTCCTCCATATATTTTTAAGAGCTATGAGAATTGCAGAATTCTGTGTGGTTTCTGTGTTTCCCAATCATTAACATTCATATTCACAGAGAGAAATTTCATCATTCTCCCATGCATCCATGCAAAGAAAACTTGTGCAACCAAAAAGTGGTTCTTTCATAACAATTGAGCAGCTTGGGGCCTGAAGTAAAATAAAACACTAAATTTTGCATGGGTTACTATGTGTTGGTTTATATTTACAATGTGTTAAATCTTCCAAAAGTAAGTTCCTGTGTCATAATTACTTGAGTAATTAAATTTTTTTTAAAAATCAGATTGGTATTCTTCTGCTACAAACATCTTTATTTTAAAATCCAGGGAGATGCTGTACTTATCTTTGGTGTATTTGATATCTGATCAACTCTTTGCTTCTTCTGTTTTCTTCTAATTATTGGTGGGGATGGAGTGAGCGGGTCATTGGGCAGGATGTACTTCCAATGCTCCCATACTTCCTGGCTTCTAATGGAAATATGTCATAGGAATCTCAGGTGGGACATAGCAGTGCTGGACAAAATAGGAACTGGAAGCCAAGGAATTTCTCTACTCTTCCCTAATCCTGTATTAGAATATATAGCCCCCTTCCCTGGCCTTGTACCTTGTATATACCATAATCTTTTACTTTTTTATACTCTTTCACAATAAATCTATTGAATCCAGTCGACTAGGGGATTCTTAAAGAGTAGAACAGAAGGAAGGTTCACCTTATTTATCTCTGCCTCTCCAGAATCTAGCATTCTGCATGTTACAAAAATATCGTTAATAAGTGGTTGAATGGATGAAAGTTTCACAATGAGGGGTCATATTGTATGAATTATCAGATCAACTCCCCAGTCATATCTCTGCATTATTACAAGATGAAATAGAGGTGTAGAAATATCTTTTTAAAAAACATTTTTTTTCATATCTTCAATTGATTTTGTTTTTCTATAACCAGAAATGAGCAAAAGACAGAGAAGGGAAAGGGAAAGAGTATATGAAAATGAGTTTGTTAGTCATCCAATTATAACACATTCCCCTCAAACCTCAGTAACATAATTACTATTTGGACATATTGGAGAAAGATCTGTGTCTGGAAAACCTGTAGTTGCCTCCCCATTCTGCCATTTAAAATCTGTGACTAAACTTTCTAAGCTTCAGTTTTGTCATCACCTAAATTAGAGTAAAACTGCTCAGATATCTACATTGCAGAAGTTTGGAGGAGAATGTATGAAATTATAATGAAATGATATGAATGAAATTTATTATTATAATATTTTTATAGTATGAAGCACTGTACAGAATATTATAGATAAGGTCTCTAAAATTATTTGGGTCAGCCATGCTGCTGGTAGGACTCTGATCATTGCCATGGTTCTAATATCTTGTATTTTATCTTTAATTTCTGTGGTCAAACTTTCATTTTATACTCACTATTTCCCCATACATTTCAGTAATAGATCTGGTGACTAGACCATCTAGGCTCGAGGGAAGCTTTATCTGTTTGTCCAGTGTAGCAATATGGAGTTAGGGTCCTGCCTCTTTCCCTTTCAGCTCTTTTAAATCATGTATAGCTCCTAATCCTAAATTTATCTGGCCTGCTGGTAGAACTTTCTGCTTACTTACCTTAATCTCTGCTTACTTACCTTAATCTCTGTTTAATATTTTCAGCTGGAAGAACCCAGAGGATCATATTTTGCCTGCTTGTTGAGATCTCTGTTTCTTGCCTGCTCCTGACCATCCATGAGCTATCTGCCATATTGCACCCCTCCTACTAAGCACAACTGGGATTGTCCTTGACCACTTTCTCCACTCTATTGGTCTGTCTGGTTACCAAATTTTGCATCTTGCCAGAGTTAGGCTAGGTCTCCCATCTATCAAGCCCTGATTTAAGAAACATCATAATACAAGAGGCAGTTGTAAATGGCTAATATTTATGGATATGCTAATTATATAGCAGGCATTGTGCTATGTGTTCTATATGGATCATGTCATTTGTTCCTGAGAATGGAGACTTCCAGCAACCACACAGATTACCTATCAGAACTATGATAAGGCTTAAAAGTAATAAATAACTTCATTTCATGCATCAAGAACTACTAAGAAATAAATTTATTCAAACAATAAAACTGTTCAAATAGCCCCATTCTCAGGAGGGAGGTTGCTCACGTGGGTAAAGAGCCTGTTTCCTAGGACAATTATATATTGCCTAACTAGACAAGCTGGTTGCTTATCAATTAACCTCCAGAACCTCCTTATTATGTCTACCCATTCCAAACTATTACATTATGTACTTCACCCAATACATTAAAAGACCTCTTTAAACTGCTTAAGTCCAGATTCCTAATGGCTACAAATACGCACCTTGGCCTCTCCTTTCTGTGACTACTAAGACATCTGTTAAGGTGGTGATCAGGAAATAAACTCAGTTTTCTTCTTCATCAGGTTATTCTGGTGGTCTTTTGTGGGGTTCACAGAAAAGATAATCCTTATAATATTCCTTAAGAACCAATTGTTCTTTTTTTCTTTTCTTTTCTTTTTTTCTTTTTTCTTTTTTTTTTTTTTTGAGATGGGGTCACTCTGTCATCCAGGCTGCAGTGCAGTGGCATGATATTGGTTCACTGCCACCTCCGCCTCTTGGGCTCAAGCATCCTTCCATCTCAGCCACCTAAGTAGCTGGAACTACAGGCACACGCCACCACTCCCGACTTATTTTTGTATTTTTTGGTAGAGACAAAGTCTGACCATGTTGCCCAGGCTTGTCTCAAACTCCTGAGTTCAAGCAATCTGCCCAACTTGGCTTCCCAAAATACTAGTATTACAGGCCACTGCACTAAACCTAATTATACTATTACTCCCACTTGATAAATAAAGAACCTGATGTTCCAATCAGTTAAGTAACTTGCTTCTATGTAGCGGAGCTGGGTTTCAAACCCATGCAGTCTGATTTAAAATGTTCTTTCCTGATGGGATAAAGTTTTTTACTAGTTCAGATAGTGTTTCTGATAACAATGGTAGTTATATCACCATCTTAACTAAGCCACACGGTAAATAAAGATGGTACATTATTTTTGTCGCAGTATACTTTAATGGAAATAAATAGGACTTAGATATAAAGAAGTCTACAGTGATTATTAGAGTGATGATGATTTTAAAGTCTAAAGCAGTAACTGTCCATCAAGGCTTGGTGCCTTAAAAGCATGAAGGTTAACAAATGGGAATAAACTTATGGACACCATGAGAGAAGCAGAACAGAGTAGAACATTGACAATTAGGATCAATACTATTAACTTTAGAGACTGTAAATGTGCTACTACATATTTAGTAGTTGTATGTTCATATCACAAAATATATTTAATAAGAGGGTGAAAGAATGAAAGCTTCACAGTGAGGCAGGCATTGCATGAATTATTAGATCAACTCACCAATCACATTTCAGCATTGTTATAATTGGAATGTTATCTGAGATGGTCCAGGGCACCATAGGCCTAGAGTTAGACTGGGCCTCTCTCTCTCTCTCTCTTTTCTTTTCTTTCTTTAACACTCTGTGCTTCAGTTTCTTTGGTTGTAAAATTGGAATAATAATATTAACTACCTCGCAGAGTTGTGAGACAGGAGGCAGTAAATATAAAGTAGGCCAGTGCCTAGAATATAGTATAACATATATGTAAATTTATGACATGGTGCTTTTTTATTGTATATAGCCATAATTTTCTTATTTGAATTTTTAAAAATCTATAGAAAAATAAAACCAAACAAAATAGGTTAGATATTAGGTTAGTGCAAAAGTTATCACGGTTTTTGCCATTACTTTCAATGCCATTACTTTCAATAGCAAAAACTGTGATAACTTTTGCACCAACCTAACAGCATATGGCTTGGTGAATTCAACACTATTGGGAGGAAAAGCATTTTATCTTCCACTGCACCTTGTGGTTTTTACTAAAATTGTAGAAATAGAACTTCAAAAGGAACAGTCACCCCTTACAGACTTGTTTTGAAAAGTATTTTGGTGCTAATTGAAGTTCTTTAAAATAATAAAACATTTTTTTATCATTTTTGAATAAATTAAGTGCCTCACCAGAGTAGTAATGAAAGAGCAACCCAAAATAAAAACAAAACAAAACAAAATCCATTTATAAGAGCAACATCATCAATAGAAACATGCCATCTTCTAAGGTGAGTGTTTTGAAGAGGCCCCCATGTCTTTAAATCATAAGTACAGATAGGTTATTTAAGAAAGTAAACATATTATTATTTTAACAACTAGCACTGGCAACCCACTTATGAAAGAAACTGCCTTTGACAGGAAGAATTTCTTTTAGGGAGGTATGTATTGCCAGGAAACCGAGGAAATAGCTGCTTTGAATGAGATAAGGGGAATATTTGCTTCATTCCAGAAGGGTAGGGGCTTAAGGTGGGGAAAACTAAAGAAAGGAGTAAAAAGAGACTATGATGAGGAAAGGAGTAAGTCAAATGACGTGAAGCTAAAAAGGCCAATGAGCTCCTCAGTGCTGGTGTGATAGCTGGAGGAAATCGAAAAATGAGTGTGTCTAAAGTTAAGGTTTCACTACGATTTTGCAATACAAGCCCATCTCCTCTCTTATTGTCTACTAAGTTTAGCCTATTAATAAATGCATTATATTAGTAATGTCATGGCAATGTCATTAATTTGAGAAAAAAGCCAAATTTAGTATCTGGATTGAACTGTGAGGAGCAAGAGAAAGCAGTAACAAAAGCAGTCACAAAACACTTAGGTCTACCAGGGAATTGAATAAATCTTGCACGGCTCTCTGAATATCCATAGATAATTCTTCTGGGGTTTCAGTGGACCTCATCTGGATTTTAACAGAGGGTACACTAGGCTGATGTCTAAGTTATTTTTAAAAATAAAATGTCATGAATATAATTTCTATTAAATAAACAACAATCATATATTACCACTGGAGTTATTTCCATAATGTCAATAATTTTAAAATAGCCTGTTTATCTAGGATATAAAAATGAAGGAGATAACTTACAGTATTATGCAAGCAAGTTTTATATTCTTTCTATTGTGAAGAACTCTCTCAAATTTTGGAAATAAATGACAATAAAAGTAAAAGAACACCATTCAAGTAAATGTTGTGGCCTTTGTTGTTTTGGAACATGAATTTATGGGATTGTTCCCTTTATGTAACCTCTGAATATAATTATTTCATGCTATTGGAAGTAGTTAACAATTAGTTGCCTAGAATAAACAAGTTTATTGCCTGTGATAACTATAATTAAAATGACTTTGCAACAAACTTCCTCCTGCAATTCATAAGTTAAATTTTTACTTTTGTTAGTAAAAATAACACTGGATTTTGTTGTCAGCAGGTCTGGACTCTGGTCTGGGCTTTGCTTCTGCTCTCATTTATGGTCTTATCCCAGTCAACTGACCACCTAGGTGCTCATGATTTTTACCTCTCTGAGACAATGAAACCGCCATCCACCCAGGTTAAAAGCCAGAAACTTTGATGTTGACATTACAATGATGATGTTGACATCACGAATCAACAAATCCTTAAATTATTGCATGGAGTCAGTACAGTGCATCTATGGAGTATTCTTGATCCTCAAAATATATTCTCCTCATGGCAGACGAAAATGGAAATCTAAAACATCCACTCCTTTATTCAAACGTTTTTGATGACTCTTCTTTCCTAATGATAAAGTCTAAAAGCTCCACAGGATCTGCATCAGCTTCACTTCATGTTTTCTATTCCTTTCCCTATTGCCTTTAACTCTTCAGAAATGTTGAACATATCAATGCTTCTTCAGGGAACAAAGCCCTCTCATGCTTTTAACTCTTTCTAGCTGTAGAATGCCTTCTATCTGGAATGCTTTCTTTCATGCAGAACTCATATATACTACCCAAGATAGGCCTCAAGTCACGCTTCCTCTCAGAAATCCTTTTTCTCCAGTGGCATTCAACTATTCCCTCTCCTCATCTCTCAGTATATATATATATATATATATATATAATATACAAAAACACAAAACCTCATATATGTGTATATATATGTGTGTGTATATATATGTGTATGTGTGTGTGTATATATATATATATGAGACGGAGTCTCATCTCACTGTGTTGCCCAGGCTGGAGTGCAGTGGCGTATCTCAGCTGACTGCAACCTCCACCTCCCGGGTTCAAGAGATTCTCATGTCTCAGCAGCCTCCTAAGTAGCTGGGACAACAGGCATGAGCCACCACACTGGGCTAATTTTTGCATTTTTAGTAGAGATAGGGTCTCACCATGTTGGCCAGGCTGGTCTTGAACTCCTGACCTCAGGTGATCTGCCCGCCTCTGTCTCCCAGGGTGCTGGGATTACAAGCTTGAGCCACAGCGCCTGGCCTCTCTATTTTTTGAGATGGGGTCTTGCTCTGCCACTCAGGCTGAAGTGTAGTGGCATGATCCTACCTGATGCACCCCACCCTTGAAGTCTTGGGTTCAAGCAATCCTCCTACCTTGGCNTTTTTTTTTTTTTTTTGGGGAATTTTTATATTAAGTGGCTACAGTACTTTGGGAACAAACTCTTCCTTTTATAAAGGACCCAGCCTTGGGCATTGTCCAGGGCATTCTCTCTTCTCTTGATCAAAGTCTCTCAGTATATTTTATAAATTTATTCACCTTTCCTTCTTATATAAATAGGATATTGGCCAATTAAACCCACTGAGAGGATAAAGTCATTCTGAAGTGTGTAGAAAATTCCTGATCATACTGTAACTACTGTTTTCAGTGCAAAATCTGAACGATTCTCTGAAAAGATCTGTTTCCTCTTAATATGCTTCTAATGAGACTTTTCACCCATAGAAATTTTAAAATTATATATATACACATACACACGCACACACTCAGCAAAAGTTTGAGAATTTAGTTATTGATAATGAAACTCGAATTGTCAATTGAAGCTCTGTATTCAGAGTATATTAGGATGAGATATGACTGGAAGGAAGAGAGATGTGTCTGGTATTTACACATCATTAGATTCAGAACTGATGTTGTGTCCTTAGTGCCAAGAAAAATACTAGGTTAAGAACAGCCCAGTGTTGGCAAAGGACAAGAGTCTTGCCTGTGGTATACAGCAATGAGCACAATGAAGGGATACTATCAGATAAATTGATGGTATTTGTAGAGTTTGGTAGTAGGTAGTGAAACTGACCCAATAGTCCCATAAACTGTTCTATTTGATAAACATAGAAATTGACCTTTCTGATCTTAAAGCTTGAAACTTATATTTGTTTTATTTGAGTTCCTTCCTCAGGAAAGGACCTTCAGGCCTCTCAAAAAAAAAAAAAAAAAAGCATCGAAGAACTGAAACACAGCAGATCACCACATCCTGAAAATGAGATTCCAGAACTCTCATTCATCATGCTTGTTTGCTTGGCCCTCCCTAGTTCTTGTTTTCTCACACATTGTTATATTTCTTCCCAGCTATATAAACCCCTAGTTTTAGTCAGTTATAGAGGTAGATCTGAGACTGAGCTCCTTGGTGGCAACACCCGATTAAAGCCTTCTTCCTTGGCAATATTCATCTTTTCAGTCATTGGCTTTCTGCATGGTGAGCAGCAGGTCCTACAGCAAAACTCTAGTTTTTCAGTAACAATAGCAGGGACCACATCCAGGGGACGATTTCAGAAATAGATCACAGTCCCAGAGAAAATAATTCCTTCATGGAGAAACAGGGCTTCTGATTTGGTTGCAGCAAGATATTCATACAAAAGTGTATGACACAGAATCAGTTCACGGATCACAGTACAACATGCGAACTAGAGCTCAAGACCAAAGTAGTAACCTAAAGAGACAGGGTCAATTAAGGTGCAAAAAGGGCTTGTTAACCCTTTCCCGTTTAGGAAAAAAAAAGTGCAGATCTCTGCCAGTGCTCACTTAATTTTACATAAACACGCTCTTTGAGGCTGAGGCAAATCTGACTGATTTTCAACGTGAAAATGAAATATAAAAACTGTTCTTGGAGTTATTTCTAAACAGAACTAACATCAGAATCATATGAATCATAAGAATCATCTATTTCAGAAAAATTGGATTCATCAAATGAATCTTCAGCCAACAAACTGTTTGAGAACAATGTTAACATCATACATACGAATGTTATGTTTTCTAGGATTTGACATTTACAGTGATTGAGAATTACTATATTTTGTAAATGGAAATACCACTACTAAAAACAGAATGCAATAAATAGAATGATGTCTATTGTTTCCAAAGTCAATATACTAGAGCCATGCAAATATTAATAATAAAAGTGAGATATTTCATGGCAAAGTTATCTCAGGGTAAATGCTACAGCCACAAGTGCCACTGGTGAGTATTGTAGGGGCAATTGGGAAATGGGTTAAGCTAGAATGAAGGCCACAACCAGCCTATTTTTGTGTGATTAGAAAAATGTGCCCCAGGTAGCCAGTGGAGTCCTGCTTCCAAAACCTAAAAGCAAATGAAGCCTTTGTATCCAGAAAAAGGCACCCTTTTCTCAGTGAGACAGCCCCTCCCTGCATCATCAGCAGAGTGCACCCACTCATTTCTTCAGCTGGTGTCTTTGTGCAGTAAACACACTGGATCACTCTGCATGGATGTACTGAGCCTAGGAGTCCTTAAATCACCCTGACTACGAGAAGTGATATGTTCTGTTGCCAGAGGAACAGTTGCATCTTTAGATGAAGTGGAGCAGAAAGTCAGGCAGATAATTGAACTTTATTTGAGCAGGGTCAATGAGGAGAGTCTCTCTATACACAGCAAAAAAATGTGGGCTTTGTGAGAATTTAATTTTTCTTTTGGCTAAGATACTTTTTCCATTTATTTCTATCTTTTTTAACTATATAGTACTATATACTAATGCCAATAAATATAAAATCAATATAAATGGTGTTTCATAATACACTGAAATTGAATATCATGAATTTCTGATACTAAAGAAATGTTTTAAGGAACAACTATATTTTATTCTTGTGGCATAGAAACTTAAATACTAATTGATATATTTACAAAATGTTTTAAATCCATCATTATGAACAATTAATATCGGTGTTGNAATAGTAATCGCAAGGTTTAATTGCTGCTAAATTAAGTATTAATTAAAAGACTATATGCATCATAAATTTCTCTTCTTGCATATTTCTCCATGCACCGTTTTAAAGAACAAACACATTATTTTTTCTGTTTGTATTTTATTCTCATTAAGTACAATCATTGTTATAAATGACAATTATAGACACATCATTTTGGGAGGAAGGGAGATTTTTTATTACATTCAGGGAAGCATTTTTTGACAAGAATGCAACAGAAGTAATATTGTGTACTTAGTGCATCAGAGAAGTTGACAGAGAATGTTGATTTGTGCCATTACTAATGTTAACTTTGATCACTTAAGGTGAGAATTTGCTAACTTTTCAATTTTTATCAAAATTTCACTCACTAGTTATATCATTATTGGAGCTCAGAAAATGATACACCAAAATAAAGGCTTCATAAGAAAAGTTTTTCTCTGACCTTCTCCTGCCCTCGTGTCTCTGTTCACTCATTCTCCCCCAAGGCTAGCCAGAATCCCTCTTTTCCAAGGTGGGTCATAACAAACAGAACCCTGTTCCCTAAAGCCAGTCACAAAACCTAAAAATATTACTCTAACTCACCACCGTCAAACTTTCTGTATAAAAATTGTCCATCAAGAAAATATTTCACCTACCTTGTTTAACTACAGGTCATAAGATTCCCATTCTGGAGAGGGTCCTGCCCCACACCCATAAGGAAGGACTGTTGCACAGAGAGGTAAAAATCTAGACAGACAGCCCTTGTTGGGTTTCCCCACTCAGTGTATTAGCATTGTATCATACCCTTTTTTGTCCAGTAATACTCTACACAGCTGTTCATACTTTGTTGAATCTAAGCATAAAAATGGACAATTTCCCTCATATCTTTGGGATTTTATCCTGAAGGCTTCCATGTCACGTAAAACTATGATAAAATAAAACTGTGTGACTTTTTTTTCATATTAATCTGCCTTTGTCAGTGATTTCCAGCAAACCATCAAGAGGACAAAGAAGTTTTTCTCTTGTACCTACATCATCTATTGATAACTATTTCCTTTAACATATATCTTGTGCATGTATTTTTTCACATACTTGGAGCTGTATCTTGAGGGTAAATTCCTAGAAGTTGAATTGCTGAATCAAAGGTAAATGCATATACAGTTTTATTAGGTATCGCCAAATCTCTCACTATAAGGATTGTTGCAGTTTACTTTCACATTGTCAATGTGTGAACAGTTTTGGTTTTTCCATAGACTTGCAAGCAGAATGTGCTATCATACATTTAAGTTTCCAGCAGATTGCTAGGTGAATAAAGGTCAACTCAGTATAGTTTTAACTTGCATTTTTAAAAATTAAGAATGAAGTCAAACATCTTTGAATATGTGTAACGTCAATTTTCTCTCAGTCTCTCTCTCTCTCTCTCTCTCTCTCTCTCTCTCTCTCTCTCTCTCTCCCCCCATATGTATTGTGAATGTTTATTCTGGTCTTCCATTCATTATTGTGGTGGAAGGTTTTTGTTTATTTGCTTGTCTAGCTTTTAACACTATCAATTCTTTAGACATCTTTATAGTGTTATTAGCACTTTAGCTGTGATATATCTGGAAATATTTTCTATCAGTTTGATGTTTGTCCTTTCATTTAACTTATTGCTTTGCTATGTAAAATGTTGTATGTATCAATATTTTCTTCCGTTGCATATGCAGTATCACCACAGAGAGCATTTCCCTTCACCGACATTAAGAGGAATTTAGCTAGTTTTTCAAAAACATTAGAAGGCTGATTTATGTGGAGCTTATTCTTTTCTTCTGATGTGAGATTTGTGTCAAATTATATCTTTTATCAAATGACGAACCAGTTGTTTCAGCATCAATTATTAGTGATAGGAGAGTGATTTGTCATTTTTAATCACATATTAAACCTCAATTTATTTTTTTATTTATCTGTATATTTTCTATTCATTCATTTTGTCTATCTATGCTCCACTATTACATTGTTTTAAATATAAAACTTTATACTATGTTTTAATATCCAGCAAGACTAGTTCTCCCTTGTAGTTTTTTTTCTTTGCTTTCCTGGCTATTTTAGCATATTTTTTCTTGTGAGCCCCTTTATTCATTCTGATTCATCAAATGTTTTATGCTTATCAGAGTATAGGCACACTCCTCCCTAAATGTTGCCATGTGCTTTATTAACTAGAGTTTGATTTCCATTTGAGTATTTTTAAGTAAAATTTATATACCATGAAATGCACATAGCTTAAATGTGTATTTCCTAAGTTTTGATAAATGCATACACTTGTGTAACCTAAACTCCTATCAAAATGTGAAGAATTATCATAGCTACATTTCTTCACAAGAAATTTTCTGTCCTACAAATCAACCACTTATTTGCTTTTTATCACCACATAATTATTTTGCCATGATATCACAAGGTATATACACTTTTATATAGGGCTTTTATAGTTTTCTCTATTTCTGTCTACACACATACACCATACAAATAAATAAATGAATAAATAAATAAATAATGTAAACTTCTCTTTTTTCCTAAAATTCTGAAGAATGACCTTATTACTGAGCATTTTTGAAGTGTAATGAATAACTAAAGTCAAAGCAATCTTCATGTATCAATTCCTCCCTTCCCATCATGAACACCTCATAAATGCCCTGAGCTTCAATTGTAATTGCTAAATGTAATATAAAATATCATGCCTCACTGACTGCAAGCAATACCAAAATGTTAAATATAGCTATCCTTAATTTCAATGTAATACTAGTTAAGAGCAGCTATTACCATTGAAGAATGAAAATCCCGGGTGATAAATACTTTTGCCTGTGATAATTTCCAAATGATTTATTAAAAATAAAATAACAAATTTATTCAAGACCAGCCTGACCAACATGGAGAAACGCTGTCTCTACTGAAAACAGAAAATTAGCCAGGCATGATGGCACATGTCTGTAATCCCTGCTACTCAGAAGGCTGAGGCAGGACAATCGCTTGAACCCAGGAGGCAGAGGTTGCAGTGAGCTGAGATCCTGCCATTGCACTCTAGCCTGGGCAACAAGAGCGAAACTCCATCTCAAAAAAAAAAAAAAAAAAAAAAAAAAAGAAAAAAAAACAAAAAAAAAAAAAAAAAAAAAAAGAAGAAAAGAAAAGAAAAAATAAATAAATGAAAATCAACAAAATGGATCAGCTTTCCATCTACAATAACATAGTGAAAAGAAATAGTGAACTTAATCACTCCCAAATAGATACAGTATCTATCCAGAAGCCCTTATATGTTACTGCTGTCTCTTACATTTAGCTGTATGAAACATGGCATGTGTTTATTTAATTGTATTATTAAATAATTTCACATCTGTATTCTATGAAAAGGGCTGAAAAACAAATTGAATATCAAAATAATAGATTTCTCCCTTAAAATCATATTGAAGATTTAAGATCACTTGATTACATACCTAAAGGTGGACCCTTTTATAGTTTTATATGCTAAAGAAATCCCAGATTCTATCTTCAAATAATTTAAACAAGAGCTATATTTTTGGCTTAATAAATAGAAGTTACATGTTTAAATCAAGTATTCCTCTCTTGCTACAAGTAAACTCTGAACTAGAGCTGGCATTTTTTTTCTTAATTTAGTCTTCTTTATGATTTATTTAAACCGCATTTCTTACATTGTCCTTAAATCTTTTTGAAACAAAGTAGAATTTTAAAAGAATGTTTGTCTCTCTTTTGTTGACACCAATCACAACTACCACTTCAATGATGCTTCTCTTTCTAATCCAACTTACTCCATGAACTCATTCATAAATCCCCAACCAGTCCATGATTGAGGAGGCAACATATGGGGAAAGTGCATCACAAACAGGGAAAATAATGGGACAAAAGTATTGTAAATAGCTGGAGGCTGTGCTTTGACCAGAAATCAAGTCTTTGAATTCTCTAAACAGGGACCTTGCCTCTTCAGAGTGTCTAGGAGCTACTGCAGGGGAAATGTACTCATAAAATGCAAAGATTCTATATAGTTCACCTTTTATGAAACAAATAACAGATTAAAAACAAAAGGAATAGGCCAGGTCAAAATTCATTCTGTGTTTTATCAATAATAATTTTAGGGATTAAAATAATATAAGGTACTTTGTTTTATTTTTTTGTGAGGTCTATTCAGTTTTCTTATAAAAGCCTCTTTATCTTTCATGATATTGGCTGATCAGAATATAATTTCATTGAAAATAAAATAGTACTTATGAGGAAAAGTAGGGAAACATTTCAAAGATCTGCCTCATTGGCTAATAATCTGTATTATTAATTGTGGAAGATACTATAACTTTCTTTTAGGAATTTAAATTTCATCTAGATTATTTGATTTCAGCAAGATTTCTTACATAGGATTTGTAGACAAAATACCCAATGCTTTCTTTTCTAAGGAGAGTACGATCAACCTGTAAATTGTGCAAAAAGAGCAAGGAGAAATGGAACAAAGGTATGTAGAGAATAAATGGTGAGAAAAAAAGATTTTAAAAGGTGCATTTTCTGAAATGCTAGAAAATGCACCCACATATAGCATTTTAAGTTTTTTTCTAATATAACAAATAGAGCTGGAATTCAAGCAACCATAAAAGAAATGAAAACTATTTTGGAGGAATGTTGGGGTGGTTTCACCATTTCTCTCTGAGAATTTCAGTGGTGTGGTGTCTTGGGAAAAAGGAAAGCCTACTCTGTGCCCCACTTCAAACATTAATAAACGGTAAAACAAATGAATTTTCATAATAAGATAAACAAGTAATGTTTTCTTTGAGGAAAAGAACAAACTTCATTTTACTGTCAATATCTGTGCTCTAAAAGAGAATTTCCATGTGAGAAGGAAGTTTTCAACAGTAATGAATAGGGTTAGTATCTGAACTCTAACTCCTTTTTCCATATCCTGCAGAAAGGAATGAGTTGTCATTGGAATCTGTTACTAGAAACCTCAAATAGAATTGCCTTTCATTCTCTAAGGAGAACATACTGCACTTGTGATTGTCAAATTATTACAAATTCAAGGTCACTGCTCTCTCAGATCTCAAATGTTACTCTATAATTATAGATTCTAATTATAGGGAACAAAATCAACCTCAAGCCAACAGTCAAAAGAAATACCTACCTACAAAACAAAACAATGTAATTAGTTGAATTACTAAGTCAAAGAGTTATTCAAATAAGAATTCTAATAATAATAGATGCTGGCTTTGAACACGGTGGTGAGGATCATTCACTTTAAAAAATTATTATTGTCTAATACAATATACATGATACAACAATGAAAAGTAAACATTACTATTTCTATTAATTATTTGTATGATAAGGAAAGCGGGCTCTCATTTTTCATTTTTCTGTTTGCATCAACAAGTACTGTAACAGCCTTTATTCAAGAAAGCTAAGTTAATTGACTGACAATACTAATTTGTGCATTTTATTACTAGAATATTCTGGCAGGTGGAAAGAACTGGTTAATATACTGGTAAGTGGTAAAAACCTATTAGATGCTTTTGGAGTCCAGAGAAAATGATTCCTTTATCTTTCTAAGCCCCAGTGTGCTATGTGCTTAAAATGTGAGTAAACAAATTAATATAATTCAATTTGGTCTGTCTATAAAATGCCATTATTTCTTTGTGCTCATCTAAAACAAAAAGGTGATAGTTTGGAGAATTAGGACAAGTATTTGGGCCAGAAACTAAAGCATAAGTTTCTTATTTAAACTTTACAAACTTCTGCAATCTTTCATTAATTAAATTTGATAAACAATGGGCCTTCTTAGCACGATGTCTTTAAAAACTAGGATTTAATAAGTATCACCTACTCCCTTCATTGTTATAAGATGATTCACTGTTGACTACTTATATTACAACTTGCTTTATTACTGGCATTGCAAAATAATATAACTCATCATAAAAAAAAAAATTGTACAAGATCAAGATTTTAACAGCTTCTATCCCAAGCTCATAATGTAAATATTTAAGTTAAAATAACTTTTCTTTTCTTCAGAAATATGTGTATGCATATGTGCACATGTATTTTTAAGATTTGAAATGAAAATGAACAGAAAGTCAGGAAATTAATTTAAGAGCTTAAGATCTAGTAGAAAATGACTTTAAAATTGCTGAGAATGAATATACTGAAAAGTAAGCAATTAGTTCTTTGGTATGTCATCAGAATAACTAATTTCTCTTCAGTCTTTTGAAATCTAAGATTTTTACTAATCTTAACAACTATTTACAGGTTCTTTCTCTACTTTCTAATCTCTACAAATGACTTTAAGCTTTTCTTTTACTATACATCTAAATATTTCATTTATGGCTCATGGATAAAATTTGTGCTTGGAATATATGGGAACATTTACTCATGAGGGAAATTGCACCAACATAAATCTAGTACTCATTGAAGTGGACAGAGGTAGATGTCCATAAAGCCAAGGAATCTCAATCATTAGGGCCCATTGCTTGCATAGCCCATTCAGTACCCTGTATCCAATTTTGTATTCAGAGTTGATAGTTTTCTTAAAGAATATCCCCAATTAGTTTAAGTATGAGGCACAACATACCTGGATCTGCCCTGGAAGTCATGTATGATATATATGAGATGCATCCTTATTCTTCATTTATCAGAAATTAGGTTGCTCCCTGCTGAGGGTCTCCCTGTTTCTATGCATCAGACATCTGAGGTCATATATATCCACAGACTGAAGGTTTCAGCCCTTAAAGTTTCTGCAAATCATAAGCTCTGCTATGAATGATCACTTCCCAGGTGGAGACTGGCATTTTTCATCATCAGAGAATAGGACCTAACCATGGCACATTAAGGACTAGAAATCACAAAGATATTCTGGTACTTTAATAGCTCCAGTTCCCAAAAAGTACCCCTGGCCCAGGCCTTCTGAAGACTGCTCAACTGGGAGCAGGATTGGGTTGATAAGTTATTACTTCATCATAAGCAAAGAGCTGAAGTGGTGAATTTGTAAGACACCTTTGAAATTAAAAAACAGAACTTGAAGCATGCCAGTGATGCACAATATACTATTAATGTGATTTCCAGATAGTATGAATATTGCTTGAAAATAATATGGGTAGAAAGATTTACATGTAGATTTAGGATTGAAGAATGGTAAGATCGGGAAAATGGAGAGAGGTAAGGAGATAAAGAGGCAGGCTTTGGCACCAGATTTGTCTGAATTCAAATCTTGACTCTAATTTACTTAGGGTGGAACATTGGTAGAGTGACTTAATCATCTTTTGACTAATTTCCTCATCTTTAAAATGTAATCACTAATAACACCTTCCTCATAAGAATGTAGGGAGATCAAATGAATGAATACATGTAAAGCACTTGTCACAGTGCCTGCACTGTAGTCAGCACTCAATAAATGTTAGCTAATATTATTAAAATCGTTCTTATTTATTATCATTATTAAAATAGGCTAGGAAGCATATAAAAATTAAGAAAATATTTAAGAGATATTAGATTCTTGGTGATTAATTTTGACCTCTGGTGCAAGATATGGAGGAGTTGAGATTACTCCAGATTTTAAAGTATAATTAATAGAGATAAGAGATATTTAAAGAGGAATTGGTATGGGAGAGTCAAAGAGAGCACTTATGCATAATTGCAGGGCACACCCTGACTTGGATAGATGCAAGACAATATGTCATACAAAAGATAAAATCTTTGACTTTGAAGCTCTGGAGTTAGTCAAATGTTGAGACAGATAATGGAAAATCAACAGACAATTGTTCACAAAATTAGGCATAATAGATAAGAAACATGTATCTGAAATGAGTACTAATGTTTAAGGTATGAAAGGCAAAAGAGGAACTTATGGAGGAGCTTGAAAAGTAATGCTGAGAAAATACGGCTAAGATTGAAGATAAAGTGATTTGATGGAGGCTTAGTCAGAAGTACACAATAAGAGAAAGACTGAAAGGCCTGCTGGATTTCCCAACATGGAGGCCCTCTGTGACACTTGGGAGAGAAGCACCAATAATGATTTTGGAAAACAGGCACCAGATTACAGTGGGTAGAGTAATAAATTGGAAATGAGTGAGTAAAGACAATCAGTGAAGAGCTACTTCTATAATTTTGGCTCTTAAGAAAAGGTGAAGAATAGTAGAACATCTGGAGGAGGATTGGAGGTGAAGGGAGGGCATATTTCTTGTATGTAAGTTTGTTTGCCTCTTTAGATGGCTGAAACAATGGGAGAATGTTCACAGGCCGAGTCGGGAGCGAAGGAGGGTTTGGAGACTGAGGAAATGTAGCTACTGTTACATCTCTGTCAATGACTGATTCTAGGATATATAGGAAATATCTGTTCAAAGCCTTTGAGGAAACAGTAAATGTAACACTGATTGAATGCTAATGCTCAGGCTGACTGCTAAGAAACTGATAAAAGTCAGACCATTCTCTGGGTTCATTTATCTGCATATTTGTCCTTTTATTGACTAGCTGTTTTGTCAAATTTCTATTATTATTTCCTGAAATCTGATATCAATCCAAAGCTAATGTGATATATTGGTCTCCTGGAAACTGAAATGTCCTCATGATCTCATAAGTACAGACTTGTTGGATATCTTGTAGAAGATAATCCTGATCTTTTCCTGTCATTTAAGCCTCCTAGACCCCTACTGCTTACCTAGATCTTATTCCAGACAACTTTTTAGATTGTCAACTAAGTTCAGAGGTGATTAAGTGCATATAAATTCTGTTCACACACCCTCTTTTGAAAATACATCTTAAAATATTTTCTGTGAGGACAGCATATTTTTCGTTTTACTTTCCACTTTATATACTTCTATGCAGTTTTAATTTATTTTCTTTTTATAACTATGAGCATGCATTACTCATGAAAAAAGAAAATTATTTTAATCTTAACATTGCATAATTCTTATATCACTGGAATGCTAATTCCTCAGTGAAGATTTTTTCCTTTTTTGATAAATATTTCCAAAGCTTTGTATACATAAGGGGATCAACAACATCAGCATGGTCTACAAAACTCATGAGGCTAACAAGTGCCAGAAGATGTACATAACATCATTTGATGTCATTGAAAACAAAAAGTATGTAAATTAGAATAGAACATATGATACATAAAGTTAAAACATAAACTTAAAAAAAATGTTGTTGATAATCTTTCTTTCCACTAATTTACACAATTTTATTTTCCCTTCAAACACATTAGGCAGGTTTCTAAATGAATGGCCAGATGTAGTCCCCTCCAGAAATAGTACTTTGCTCATTCATATGTTTCAAAATAAGAAGTTAAATGTGAATTATATACTGAGTAAAGATAATTTCATCGCTGGAATCTGGAGTTTACATTTTATTTGTTATTTGTCATGTTCTTCAGGAATCTTATTCATAAGAGGTAAGGCAAATGATAGGGTACATTTTAAAACCCCAATAATAGAGAATATAAAAGTCTTTTTGTAAGAAGCAACTTGAATAGTTTAATAAAAAGAGAAATGAAGCAAGTGAGGTGGCTCAGCCTGTTATCTTAGTGCTTTTGGAAGCTGAGCGGAAGGATTACTTGAAATCAAAGGTTTGACACAAGCCTGGGCAACACAGCAAGATCCCACCTCTAAAAATATATATATATAAAATAGCTAGATGTGGTGGTCCATGCCTCCAGTCCTAGTTACCTGGGAGGCTGTGCCCAGGATTTTGAGGCAGCAATGAGCTATAATCATGCCACTGCACTTGGGCCTGGGTAACAGGAGAAAAAACTGTCTCAAAAAAAAAAAAAAAAAAAAAGAGAGAGAGAAAAGAAATGAAGTAAATGAAAGTGTTTGCCCTTTAAATAATTTTAAAGAAGGGAAATGAATCATTTTAATATTTTTTCTTAATTATTATATGCAGACAGATGGACATGAATATAAATATATGTAAAGTGGTTATTTTGAAAGTTCTAACTTGTCTTAAATTAAGAACAAAGAAAAGTAAACTTACAATGTTTTAGACCATCTTGGTTTAATCTCATTTTAATAAAAAGATGGGCAATATCTGAAGCATTTTTCGAGTGGGAGCCATGTACACTTCAAATTCATAATTTGTTATAATTGATAAAAAATTAATAAGACATTTGCTTCGTATTGAGAAAATGGGATCTATAAAACAACTACATCTTCACCAACATCTTAAATTTTGTTAAATAAAAATACTCAAAACCAATCAAATTTTATATGTAGAGAATGGTGGCTATAGAAGTATATAAGAAAAATGGCTTTCTAGTGTTTCATTATGCATTATAAATAGGTTTTTAGTTTGTAAGGACAAAGACCCTTCAGTCACACTCTCAGCTGTCAAAGTCCATGATAATACACTCTGAATTTAGTCTTAAACGTCAAATCTTCCTGGGGACTTTTCAAACCTAAATAAAGCATTAATATTTTAGACATCACTACATGTAAGACAGTGTTGTACAGGAAGCTCAAAAGGGTATGTGTGTATATATCAGAAATAAAATAATATGTAAGAAAGATGCCTAAATTCACTGTAATGTAAGTTAACAAATGGTAAAGAAAATATCAAATGTAAAATAATTAATTTGTTTTATATTTCTAAAATATAATCAATTTTTTCATATAAATATTTAAAAATTTATTCTACCTACAAAATGTATAAGAGTTTGTTTTCCCCAAAACTGTAGACTCTGATGCCTAAGGTTAAATGAGCAAGGCTTCTGTAGCAGAGCAAAATATTCTAACATGCTCCCATTGAAAAAGCACTGTAAATTTATTATTTTAGCCTTTTAAAGATTGTTATTCATTTACTCCTCCAAGCATTCATTAGGTAAACATTTATTAATAGACCAAATGATCTGGTAAGAGCTGGAGATTCAGAAAAAAATTCTTCCCTTTATGGAAGGAAGTTTAAATGAAAGAAAGAGAAATAAATTCTATGGGGTCTCATAAAGGAATGTACTAAGAGCTACCAGATACGAAGAAGGGTTTTAAACATAAAACCTGATGAGTAAAGGAAAGCAAATAGTTACTACCTATTAATAGGCGGGAAAAGAAAGACATTTCAGGCAGAGCAAATAAATATAAGAATACTTAGAAGCATGAGTGGACAAATTTGGTGGAGGGAGAGTGCCAAGAGACAAAGTTGGAAAGGTAGGTCAAAGGTTAGATCATGAAGGTATCTGTCAGGTCATAGTGAGGCACTGTGTTTATCCCAAGGGCTCTATTATGCTTTAATAAAGCAGAGGGATTTGATAACCAGGTTTCTATGTTAGAAACATTTATCTGGTGGCAGTAAAAATTAGATTGGAAGGTCAATATATAGAAGTGGTATATTAAACATTTTGGCTACATATGACAGAGATTCAGTTCAAATTAGTTCAGGCACAAAAGGGGGAAATTATTAGCGCATATAACTTCCCAAGTCAGGGGAAAGTGAGAGCTCTGTACACAGCTGGATCCATGTGTGCAAACAATGGTGCCAAGTGCCTGTCTTCTCATCTAGGTTTGATTTTCTTCTATGTTGACTTTTCTCTTCACATGTGGTTGCAGAATTAACCACCAGAAACTTTTGGCTTACATATACTACACAGCTCAGCAATAGCTCTGAAAAATATTGTTTTCCCCAACAGCCCAAATCAAAGTTTGAGTGAGTGCTGTCATAGATCATCTTATTCATGTCATCTGTGAATCCAGCATTGTGCTAGAGAAACAGACGGCTCTTAAGGGTACAGCCAGCACAAGTCCACTCCAATTACACACACCGATAATAGGTGTATTAGTCTGTTCTCACACTGCTATAAATAACTGCCTAAGACTGGTAATTTAGAAAGGCAAGAGGCTTAATTTACTCAGTTCCACAGGGCTGAGGAGGTCTTGGGAAACTTACAATTAAGGCAGAAAGGGAAGCAAACATGTCCTTCACACATGGCGGCAGGAAGAAGTGCCGAGTGAAGGGGGAAGCCCCTTATAAAACCATCAGATCTCATGAGAACTCACTCACTATCATGAGAACTCACTCACTATCATGAGAACATCAGAGGAAAAACCACCTCCATGATTCAATTATCTCCACCTGATCCCACCCTTGACACATGGGGATTATCATAATCAAGGTGAGATTTGGATGGGGACCCAGAGCCAAACCATATCAATAGGGAAAGGCTGATTCCCCTAATTATGAACTTGAATGATGTTGTTTAAATAAGATGGGAATGAGAATGAGAGGCAAATACAACAATAGCACAACAAGCAAAGGTGGATCACTAGGTAGAATATTTTAATATACCATGTAATAAATGAGGGTGGAAACTAAGGAGATGGAAAATCCATTTGGATTCAACACAAGTTTAGAACAAAGAGGAAGACTGGAGAGCATCTGATGAAGGATTGGTTATTGGTTGTAAGAAAGAGGAAAGGATTGACTATTGGTGCTTTGTGTTAGTGAGTAGACAATGGTAGAGTTAGTCACTAAGAAAGGATCTTACAGTGAATTCACAAGTGAAATTCATAAATTCTTATCAATTATGATAATTTATCAATTATTCATTACATCATTGGTGAGTTATATAATGACGTTAGTGGAATATTCAAGTAAGCAGGTGGACCTCAGAAACAGATCTGGAAAAGTGGATGTTAAAATAGTTTAAATGAGAATGTAATGAAAAGTTTGTGTAGTTAAGAGGAAAAATACTGAGGAGCAGAACAGATGAAGAGAAGTACATGAGAATGACTATTGCTCTAACTCTTCTCAGATAATTATAAATAAACTCTAACATGATAATTGATTTTAGGTAAATATAAAATTAACAATAATGAATAAATATGTATTGGTCTCATCTATCCTGTTATTGAAGCATTATCTACCCTGCTATAAAAACATGATTTCCCACTTCCTTCTTTCAGAAAAATGGCTTCCCAGATTTAGTTTCAGCCACCATCTCCTCTTGTGATATACACATCCAAAATCTTATTGTCTGCCTGTGTCTATTCCATTTTTTTTTCACTCTCTAAGCAGAATTCTCTTCTTTCTCTCTTACGTGTTCCTCATACCCATCCAGTCCTTTCTATTTTCTGATCTGCTATCTTCCAGATATCTGTTATATTAATTTGGAACTGACTTCATAAATATGGTTTATAAATTCATATATACAATCTGCTTTCCATTAGTCTGTCTGCAACATTTGCTTTCAAATTCAAAGTAATTTGATCACCTTAACTGCAATATAAAGAAAACTGGGCTGGGCAGAGTGGCTCACACTTGTAGTCCCAGCAATTTGGGAGGCTGGGGCGAGCACACTGCTTGAGCCCAGGAGTTCAAGACCAGCCTGGGCAACATGGTAAAACCCTGTCTCTACAAAAGATACAAAAATTACTGGGGCGTTGTGGCATGCACCAGTAGTCCAGCCACTGAGGCTGAGTTTGGGGGTGGAGGTTGCAGTGAGCTGAGCTTGTGCCACTACACTCCAGCCTGGGTGACAGAGCCAGAGCCTTCTCAAAATCAAATGGACAAACAAAAACCTGACTTCCTTTTCTGCTAAGTTCATACTTCATCTTTTCGGCAAATACAGCCACTCTTCCTCTTTAAGTCGAATTCTAAAAGTGACCTTCAAATACTAACTCAGTCCTTTGATCTCAACATCCCAAATAAATGTTACATTTTCTGTATATTTTAAGGCCACATAACACTTAGAGATCTATCCTATTCTATTTCTACCATTGTGATTAATAAAATGTGTGTATCAAAGTGAAAAAAATGCACAAGTCGGAAAAATAAATTTATTAAAGGGATTATATTACCTTCACTGGCAACGTCCTTTTATTCCACCAGATTATTTCTCTAGGCATTTAAACTTGCTTTAGTAACCATTGTCTTAAAAGGAGAAGAAGGATGGGGGGAAGGAGGGGATCAGGGAGAGGAAGGAGAAAGGAAAGTGGGAGGAGAAGAGAAGGTGAGGAAGAGGGATAGGAGGAGGAGAAAGAAAAGGAGAAAAAGAATAGGAAGAAAAGGAGCAAGAGGAAGAGAAAGAGAGAAAGAATGTACATTTAAATTGCCTGGGCTGGGCGCTGTGGCTCACACTTGTAATCCCAGCACTTTGGGAGGCTGAAGCGCGTGGATCATCTGAGGTCAGGAGTTCAAGACCAGCCCGACCAACACAGTGAAACCCGTCTCTACTAAAAATACAAAAATTAGCCGGGCATGGTGGTGAGCACCTGTAGTCTCAGCTACTTGGGGGCTGAGGTAGGAGAATCGCTTGAACTCAGGGGGCAGAGGCTGAAGTAAGCTGAGATTTTGCCATTGCAGTTCAGCCTAGGCGACAGAGCAAGACTCCATCACAAAAACAAAACAAAACAACAAAAAAAAAAAAAAAAAAAAAAAGAAAAGAAAAAAAAGAAAAGAAAACAAAAAGAAAAAAAAAAAGCCTGATTGAATTTCTTCAAAACGCTACCCTCCACCCCTGCACCCCACCACAAAACATTTTGTACACATTCAGAACAAAGATTCTTGAAAAGTTGCCTACAGTTGCTATCTCCACTTCTTAACTTCTCATTCTCTTTCCAACACAATTCAATCTGGCTTCTCAACTTAATATGCTAGTAAAGTTTCTTTGGAGAGTATCACCAAAGACGCAATTTTCCAAACTCAAGTGACAATAGTCTTAGTTTTTTATTTGGTACATATCTCACAGATTGTCACTCCTTTCTCACAGCCTTCTTGATCTACCCTCATTTCTTAGTTTACTTTTTTGTTTTGTCTTTCTTGACCCATGCGCTAAACCTCTTCAAGGCTAATATTGAATTATCTTTTCTACTTTCATACTCACTTCTTGGGATATCTTATCTAGGACCATAGCTTTAAATGCCATTTCCAGTCATGTACCGCATAACAGCGTTTCTATCAAGGACAAACTGTATATAGGATAGTGGTCTCATAGGATTTTAATACCGTATTTTTACTGTACTTTTTTCTTTTTTCTTTTTTTTTTTTTTTTTTTTTTTTTTTTTTTGAGATGGAGTTTCACTCTTGGTGTCCAGGCTGGAGTGCAATGGCGCAATCTTGGCTCACTGCAACCTCTGCCTCCCGGGTTCAAGCGATTATCCTGCCTCAGCCTCCCGAGTAGCTGAGATTACAGGCATGCACCACCATGCCTGGCTAATTTTTTGTATTTTTAGTAGAGACAGGGTTTTTCCATGTTGGTCAGGCTGGTGTCGAACTCCCGATCTCAAGTGATCTTACCGCCTCGGCCTTCCAAAGTACTAGTGAGAGATGACAAGGTACTAGCAGCTCTCACTCGCTCTTGGCGCCTCCTCAGCTTCGGTGTCCCCTCTGGCCGCGCTGGAGGAGCCTTTCAGCCCATCGCTGTGTGGGGCCCCTCTCTGGGGCTCCCAGGGCAGGAGCCTGCTCCCTCTGCTCGCCGTGAGGTGTGGAGGGAGAGGCGCAGGCAGGAGCCTGGGCTGCGCGAGGCGCTCGCGGCAGGTGCGGGTTCAGGGTGGGTGCGGGCTCCATCGCCTGCACTCAGCACGGCAGAAGGAGCCTGCTGGGCTTGATGGGAGGCTGGGTCCGGTGCGTGGACCGCAGTTCCCACTTTGCGGGGTCGTTGGCCAGGATGGCAGGTCTCCGTCTCTTCTTCACTTCCCCTCTTTTCTCTTGGTTGTCTGGGAGGAGCTCCCTCTGCGCTGCCAGAATGCCCAGGCTAGATGCCACAAAGTCCAGAAGGGAGTGCCACTCAGAGGTGAAGCTGGCTGGGCTTCTGGGATGGGTGGAGACTGGGAGAACTTTTGTGTGTAGCTAAAGGATTGTGAACACACCAATCAGCACTCTGTGTCTAGCTAAAGCTTTGTAAACACACCAATCAGCACTGTCAAAACGGACCAATCAGCTCTCTGTAAAACAGACCAATCAGCTGTCTATAAAGTGGGCCAATCAGCAGGATGTGGGTGGGACCAGATAACAGAATAAAAGCCAGCTACCCCAGCCAGCAGCAGTAATGGGGTCTGATCGACTTGCAAGCTGTGGAAGTTTTGTTCTTTTGCTCTTTGCAATAAATCTTACTGCTGCTTACTCTTTGGGTCTGTGCCACCCTGATGAGGTGTAACACTCACCACGAAGGTTTGCAGCTTCACTCCTGAAGCCAGCAAGACCACGAACCCACTGAGAGGGGCAAACAACTCCAGATGGGAGGAAATAACAACTCCAGATGCTCCACCTTTATGAACTGTAACACTCACTGCAAAGGTCTGCAGCTTCACTCCTGAGGCCAGTGAGACAATACACCACCTTTTTTTTTTTTTTTTTTTT
>NW_016815705.1:6100-61552 GCF_001698545.2 Rhinopithecus bieti | reverse complement strand
TTTTTTCTTTTTTTTTTATTTTTTATTTTTTATTATACTTTAAGTTCTAGGGTACATGTGCATAACGTGCAGGTTTGTTACATATGTATATTTGTGCCATGTTGGTGTGCTGCACCCATCAACTCGTCAGCACCCATCAATTCATCATTTATAGAGCTGTAATACTCACAGAGGTCTGTAGCTTCATTCTTGAAGTCAGCAAGACCAAGAACCCACCAATTCCGGACACACTGGGATTACCGGAGTGAGCCACTGAGCCAGGTCTACTGTACCTTTTTCTATGTGTAGATATGTTTAGATACACAAATAGTCACCACTGTGTTACAGTTGCCTACAGTAGTCACTACAGTAACATACTATACAGATCTGTAGCCTAGGAGCAATAGGCTATAGTATATAGCCTAGATGTGTAATAGGCTGTATGGTAAGTACACTCTCTGATGTTTGCACGACAAAATAACCTAAAGACACATTTCCCACTGTTAAGCAATGCATAAGTGTAGATATTGAAAACACACATTTCTATATATAGTCTCTACTCTGAACTATCAATTAGATATATCCACTTAAATGTCTCACAGGCATCTCAAAGTTCACATTGCCGAAATTGAACTACCAATTCTGCCTCTCTTCATGTTTTCAACATCTCTAACAATAATACACACATTCATTAAATTATTTAAGCTAGACAACTAAGAGTCATTTCCAACATTGCTTCCACCTCCCAACTATCAAATCTACTCCCTAAATATATCTTGATTCCATCTTCTTTTATCCATCATTACTATATTTCTTAGCTAAAACCACCATAATTCTCTTATCAAAACTAGAAAAGTCATCTCCTAAATGGTTTATCTGCTACCATATTTGCCAGTTCCATTTCGTTTTTCCTAACCCCTTCAAAATGGTATTTTAAAAATAAAATTATGATCATATCAATCTCCAGTGTAAGACCATTAAGTGTCCCCCATTATACTGAAATGAAAGACAGCTCTTAAATAGGACCCTGTAGATTTTGTGATTTTGTGTAATATGGACCATGCCTTTCTATCAAACTACATTGTCTGACATTCTCCCAATAATTTATATGAGTAGGCACATTGGCTTCATTTAGTTCCTTAACTGCATCAGGATCTTTCTGGCTTCAAGGCATATTTTTCTCGTTGACTGGAATTTTATGCTCCATTCTCATCTGACTAGCTGCTAGTCATTCTATTGACATCAGGTTAACTTCTCCAAAACATCATAAGCATATAATATCCCAAATATATATTCCTCACATAGGTGGGCCCCTGCACAAATTACTGTTTCTCACAATGCCCTGTCTCTTCTTCCATTCCACTTATCATAAATTATTATTACAGCTCTATCTATGGCTTAATGGTTTACTGTCAATCTTATTCTAAACTGTAGGCCTCACTGGAACAGAGACCGTTCTAGATCAATCACATCATATTCCAAGCACCTAGTAAGTTGCTGGGCACATACATTCAATAAAAAAATTAATGCATAAATGTCATAGTTTAAAATGCACTGTACACTTTATCACCAAATGTATGTGGCATCTCCCAATAACTAAAAATTCATAAAATATGGGGAAACACACAAAAAAGAGAAACAAGACTAGGAAATACTATTACTAAGATAGCTTCGTGGCCAGGCAAGGTGGCTCATGCCTGTAATCCCAGCACTTTGGGAGGCCAAGGCGGGAGGATCACTTGAGTCCAGGAGTTTGAGACCAGCTTGGACAGCCTGGTGAAACCCCGTCTCTACTAAATATACAAAAATTAGCCAGGTGTGGTGGCACACGCTTGTAATCCCAGTTTCTCAGGAAGTTGAGGCACCAGAATTGCTCGAACCAGGGAGGTGGATCCTGCAGTGAGTTCACGCCACTGCACTACAGCCTGGGTGACAGAGTAAGATTCTGTACCCCCCCCCCAAAAAAGATAGCTTTTTAAGCTTCTGCTCAGCAAAGAAAATGATAGAGTGAAGAGACAATCTGTGAATCAGAAGAAAATATTTGCAAATCATACATCTGACAAGTCACTAATATCCAAAATACATAAGAAACTCAAACAACCCAGTAGCAAATAAACAACCTGATTAAAAAAGGAGCAAAGGAATTTAATAGACATTTCTCAAAGAAGACATACTAATGGCCAACACCTATATAAAAATATGCTCTACATCACCCAACATTAGGGAAATGTAAATTAAAGCCACAATAACATATCACCTCACACGTGTCAGAATGGCTACTATGAAAAAAATGAATGGTAACAAGTGTTACTAGGATGGTAGAGAAAAGGGAACACAACATTGTTGTCCCTACAGTATTGGTGGGAATGTACATTAATACAGCCATTATGAGAAATTGTATAAAGGTTTCTCAAAAGTTACATATAGAACTACCATATAATCCAGCAATCCCACTTCTGGGTATATATCCAAAAGATTTGAAATTAGCATGCTGAAGATATATCTGTATTCCCTTATTCACTGCCTCACTATTCACAACAGTTAACATACGGGATCAACCAAAGTGTCCATTAATAGATAAGTGGATAAGGAAAATGTGGTATAAATGTACAGTGGAATACTATTCAGACTTAAAAAAAATAAATTCTGTCATTTGTGACAACATGAATGAAACTGGAGGACATTATGCTAGTGAAATTAGCAAAGCACAGAAAGACAAATACCACATGATCTTGCTTATGAGTGGAATCTAAAACATTCAAACTCAGAGAGGAGAACAGTGGTCTCCAGAGGCTGAGAGGTGGTGGAAAAGGGGAGATGATGGACAAATGCTACAAAGTTGCAATTAGACAGGAGGGATAGTTTTTGTGAGATCTGTTGCACAGCATGGTGACTACAGTTAAATAGCATATATTTTAAAAATGCTAGGAGAGTAAATTTCAAATGTTCTTAACACAAAAATGACAAGTATTTTAGGTGATTTATATGTTAATTAGATTGATTTAATTATTCCACATAGGTACATATATCAAAATCACAATTTACCTCACAAAATATACATGATAATTTGTCAATTAACAATTTAAAAAGGGAACATGAAATAATCCCTCTGAGATAATGTTCAAATAATATAGTAGGCATGTGGGACAATTTTTAAAAGGCTGGATGCTTTCTAAAACTTTTAATGAAAAAAATGTCTAGCAGAGTTGGAGAGATGAAATACCATCAGCATTATGTAAATGACAGGAGGAGACATCAAGCGGTTAAGCAGTAAAACATGTTATAGCTTTAGAAGATACAAATCTTTAGCAGGAGATAGTGAAAACTGAATTCAGTTCAGTAAAGTGAATCCTAATTTATAGATTCAGACAGAAGTTATTAACCTAAGGTCCATCCTTTGGGCCCTATTCCCTGAAATTTTATGAAAAAAGTTTGTATTTATTTGCATGCAAGCATTTTGCTTGGAAGAAAAAATCCTTAGCTTTCATTACATTCTCCGCTGAGATTTGTGACCTAAAAATAGGTCAACAACTACCACCATCACAAAACCCCACTGTATCCTCAGATTTAATTAAATTTGCTTTTAAGACGGATTTGGATATTCTCATTTTTTCTAGTTGGAAACATCATTTGATCTCATTTATTGGTACTCTTTCTCTTTTTTCCCCTGAATTTTAACAAACACTTTTTTTTTAAAAAGAAAATTATAATTCTTCCTGTTTTTGTTGTTATAACCAAACACACTGAAGATGAGTCTTTGATCTGGAATTAGGACAGTATAGAAGGGATGTCTTCCATGTTTATAAAGCCATACAGAAATTGTAAAGGGGAAATACAGACCTACTTATTAAATCCTTAAATACTATGATTGTAGGTATCTCTTGCAGCAAGACAGAGACAAAGTTAATTGAAATAAAAAAAATTTCTACTTATTTGTGCTTCAATGAAGGTAATAGACATGGATCTCATTATAAAAACAGTCTACAGGATTAAAATATATATAGTTTTAGAGATTGGGTAGCTGAAGTAGGATAACTGATTTAAAAAATATGATACTCATGGGCATTTGAGGTAATAAAAGTATATGATCCTTATCTAATGTTAGACCAGCACTGTTCTAGGCATAAAAGTTCAGTTAGCTACACACACACACACACACACACACACACACACACACACACACACACACAAACGTGATTAAAATAAGACAAGGCAGTGCTTCAGATATCAGACTCCAGGGTCAAACAGATCTCTGTTGAATTTTGTGATTCTGCCACTGCATGACTCCAGGAAACAACCTGAGCTCCAGATCATTATGACAATTAGATGTGAAAAAATAGATTCTCAGTAACTATTACCTAATATTAGATTTCACACATTACATTACATATTTGCAGCAACATGTATGAAGTGATTTTATACTTATTTTAATGTAAAATATATTTATTTGTATACATATTAGTTTTCTGACTCTAAATTCTGCTTTTCTCATAATGACTAGTTCAATTAGTTTCTGACTCTAAATTCTGATTTTCTCATAATGACTCAAAAAACCAGGAACTAGGTCTATTCTATAACAATATATTATGCTTACTAAATAATATCATTAGTGTCAGACAAAAGTGAGAACAAGTCAATTACTTAAATCATAACCAATTAAGTGATATGAGATTTTCTTGCTCTTTTACAGCTTTTCTAGAATGACCTTTTGGTTAATTTTGTTTTACCAACTACATGATAGATTTCCTCTTTGATCTAACTTGAACTGATGAAAAATTGCTAACATCCTTATTAGTTGCTTAAAACAAATCCCCTAGGCATTCATTATTGAAATAGAAAAAAGCCAAATTAGCAGTACAGAATTACAGGAAGTAAATCAGGATAATGCTGAAGGAGGTACATTGAAAAGTCCTATTCCAAAGCCACATATGTTCCCTTTGTCCTATCTGACATCATCTAATACTTACTATGATCTCTGAGGGAACTTGCAATGAATATATGAAAAATGACTCCTCAGGAGACAGTATGTAAGCTAATTGAATGATCAAGGTTTAGACCAGGGTAGAGGAATCAGTAGTTCCAGTTAGAGACTTCTGGTCTCAAGCTTGCTTTTTGAATTTTTTCCTTCTTAATTCAACTCAGTTCTTCCCTGTCCCTTTTTCCTGGGATTCTAAATATAATTAATCACCTGATCTTTATTTACTATATAAACATTACTAGCGCTTAACAGTGTGGTAATAAATTGCTATTAATATTGATAATTATAATAATTATATTAAGTGATATAAGTAACATTTAATGACTACTGATTATTTGCCAGGAGCATGTATTAACTCACTCCTCCTACAATGTAAGTAATGAGTCATTCTCATTTTTCTGATGAGGAAAACAAGCCACAGAGAGTAAGGCAAGATCTCTGCCTTACAGAACAAGCAGTCTTGTCGGGTAATTTATAATAAACAGATTTATAATAAAATCGGGTATGGAAATGATACATAATTCAACAGATTATTAATGGAAGAGCAACAAAAAGAGTCAGCAAAGGAAAGCGGAGAAGAGCAGGTTATGGAGATGAGAATGAGGAACACAAGACTGGTGTTGCTAGAACATGTAGCAGGAGGTAGGGGAGGCATCAAACAAGACATGATATTGGAGGTAGCCAGATTTCAATTGCACAGGGGCATGTATACCCTAGCTAGGGATTTAGACTTTATCTCTGTATTTAATGGGGTCATAGTTAGTGATTAACAAAGGCTCTCACTTAGGAAAGTGATAGTTTTAAATTATAAATATTTAATCATCTCTCTGGTAGCAGTGTGGAACATGGATTTAATGCAGACAATACTGGAGAGAAGGATAACAGGAGATTGTTGAAATTATCATGGTAAAAAGTAGTAAAGCTCTAGAACAGGGTATGATATCAGAGATGAAAAAGATGATAAAATTTGATATATAAATCCTGATTGCTGATTTGCATGGTGAAATGCATGATGAAATGACCATGTTCTTGACCTTAGACTTATTCCTTAACCTCTCAAATCCCCTAAATCCCCTTCCTGTTTTTTTCTTGTTTTCTTTCTTTCTTTCTTTTTTTTTTTTTTTTTTTGAGACTCCCTCTGTCACCTAGGCTGGAGTGTAATGGCGCAATCTTGGCTCACTGCAAGCTCCGCCTCCTGGGTTCAAGCAATTCTCCTGCCTCAGCCTCCTGAGTAGCTGGGATTACAGGCACCCACTACCACACCCGGCTAATGTTTTTGTATTCTTAGTAGAGATGGGGTTTCACTATGTTGGTCAGGCTGGTCTCCAACTCCTGCCTTCAGCTGATCCACCCGCCTTGGCCTCTAGGATTTCAGGTGTGAGCCACTGTGCCCGGCCCCCCTTCCTCTTGTACCCCTAGATAACTGTGATTCCAAACCTAGAATGTTTACTAGGTAAATATTTGTAAGTAAGCAGATTCATTGAAAACCACAACTTCCAACTAAAAATTAAAGTGTCTTTGTCTCTCTCTCTATAGATAGATGGATAGATAGATAGATAAATAGATGGATATATGATTTCAAAAACAAAATTTTTCCTACAGAAATAAAAGTAAAATCATAATCGTTTCAAAACATGTATGTCAGAGCCTGTAAATAAAATACAATGCAAAATAAAACATCTAAATAAAGCTGAATGAAGTCAAATAAAGAAAACCAGAGAATTTTTTTTCCCTGATACTAAAGTTGGACCTATTCCAAAATTAAAAATAAATTATCTTTTGGAATCCAGTGGGAGGCGGTTGAATTATAGGAAGGGTCTTTCCTGTGCTGTTCTTGTGATAGTGAATGAGTCTCATGAGATCTGACAGTTTTAAAAATGGGAGTTTCCCTGCATGAGCTCTCTCTTTGCCTGCCATCATCTCCATAAGATGTGACTTGCTTCTGCTTGCCTTCCTCCTTGATTGTGAGGCCTCCCCAGTCATATGGAAATGTAAGTCCAACAAACCTTTCTTTTGTAAGTTGTCCAGTCTTGGGTATGTCTTTATCAGTTGTATGAAAATGAACTAATACAGTGTCTATGTGACAACATACCCAAATTATTAACATTTCAATATATAATTCATGTTAAGTTATTGCCTAGCTAATTTACATTCTTTTTTTCTGCTAAGTGTATATATTTTATACTTACAGCACACTTTGGCTTGGGCTAGAAACATTTCAAGTGCTCAGTACCCTCAAATAACTAGTGACTACTAGTTACACAGGTGTGTGTTAGAGAACAAAGGTGTAGAAGACACACAAATAAAAAACTTTTTAAGACGAAGACAATGTTTCTTTAGGTAAAAGTATGCGAATACTCCTACTTTAGCCACTCTCTTAATAGTACTTTTATCATGGTACAGTGGATAAATAAGTACAGTTATTTTCTCCACTGCCTTAATAAGTAATAAAGGTATTTACCATGTTTAAAGCCCAGTGTCAAGGGAACACTTAGATGAATGGGAAAGGATCCTATTCACATGATGATTATGAATTAGTAGAAGACATCTTTCATATATTCATCTACCCATCCACCCATTCATCCACTCATTCAATTTACACATATGGGACGTATGCTGAGCACACTATGTTAGTAGTCAGGGCTAGCATAGCATATAAATAAATAATTACCATATGCTGTATTAAACACTAAGACAGAGACTTGTGAAAACAACTAACTGCCAATGAAGAGTGGAGAACTGACACTTGATGTGAACTTCAAAAGGAATAATGTACTAGTACTGGCAAAGGCATGGATCACAACATAACATGATATGTCTGAGACGACTCAAGTTTTATGTGGTTAGACAGTAGAGTACAAAGGGAAGAGGCAGAAAATAAAGCTAAAAATACAGATGGGGAATAAACTATAAAAAGCCTTTAGACATTGCTCAGGACTTTTGACTTTATCTTATGGATTTGGAGAATGGTAAGAAGTCCATCACCTTATTGGTTTAGAAATTTAACTCTGGCAACTCTGTGGAAGGTGGAATGTGGTGAGATTCAACTGGGAAAAGGAGAATTGTTAGAATAATTGTGAGTCTTAAAAAATATTAAGGTCCTCTCATAATGCAGGAACTTTTAAATTGCAAAAATGAAAATCAATGATTCAAGTTATTGTGCCTTGAAATGCATTACTTTATTTATTCAGTTAATATTTATTGCATACTTACAATATATAAGGGACTTCTCTAGAGTTAGAAATATAGTATAAGACAGACACATCTTATATTTTAGAGTGAAAAACTTGGATTAAATCACTATACAATTAAAAAATAAGTTCTATGAAACAATTAAATAGGGTAATATATTGAGAGGGAATAGAGTGGTGGCACTACAGTTAGGCTGAGCAGTGAAAGACTATCTGAGATGGCTGATGTTTGAACTTACACTTTATTAATGAGGAGGCAGTCTGGGATAAAATGTGTCAGAGGAAGGAGGGCGATGGTCCAGAGTGAATGAGTCCCAATGTCCAAAGAACAGAATTATGGCCTGTGTGTTCGGATCAAAATGGGCTTGTGGGAATGTGATACTAGAGGTATAGTAAGAGGAGAGCAGAAGTCAGAGATTAATGGCATAGTAGGTAAGGTAAAGATTTTGCATCTTATTTAAAGCAATTTGAATCTATTGGAGAATCACTATTGAAGGAGTGATCCTCTCCCACTTAGTTTTTATATAGTCTCCTCTTGCTACTGCATAAATAATGGATCGTAGGTAGACAACAGCAGAAACACAGGTAATGGCAGTGATTTGTTACAGGAAAGGAAGAGAAGTGAATTAATTCAGGCTACATTATAGAGCTGGATGAATAGGGCTTTCATGTAGCGGAAATTGCAAAGTGTGGTATAAATCAAAGAAAAGTCAAGAAAGACTCCTGGAATTTTCTCCAAAGCACCAGGTGGAAGGAGTCATCATTTACTGATACAGGGAAGACTGGAGGTGGAATGGACGAATGGGGGGTTCCCTGGAAATCAGGAGTTAGGGAGAGCCTCCAATCTTTTGGTCTGAATGGCTTTGAAAGGAATTACACGACTAGGAAGAGGTTTTATAGTGGAAAAAAACTGCCATTAAAAATCTATCTATCTATCTATCTATCTATCTATCTATCTATCTATCTGTCGAGAGAGAGACAGAGAGAGAGAGAGAGTGAGAGAGAGAAAAAGCGACATGAGACAGTTCATAGAAAAGACAATTCTGTTACAACTGGGGATGCCAATTCTGATAGCTTGACAGTAAGTCTTTCAACATTGATAAATTGAGAGCTTCCTATTGCAGAATATCAATAAGTTATTAATCATCCAGATGTTAAACATGAAAAGAGAACTGGAATTGAATAAGAGGAATACAAAACACTGACATTTATTCTCCCATAATTTTCTGCCAGGGTTGCTCAAGGCGAAAATGGCTAACTAGTTATGAGTGCTCATAATGAATTTCATTAATTTGTATCTTCCTCCTCCCCGTGCCTCACACTGGGTTACAATAAGTTTTACATTCTGGGATACTTCTGCTTGGGGCCAGTTATAGCCCCCGAAAACACAAGTACAGACCAGAACTTTAAAAAGTATGTTTTCATTAGCAGGTGTATAAAATCTAGATTAACGGCTTCTAGGACCCACTTCATAAAATGACTGAATCAGATTTGCCTAAATTACATATTAAAAATCTTTATTATATTTTCCTAGCCCAGGCCTATTGCAGCGAAACATCCAATATTAGGCTCAGAATTCTGTGTTATTAATTTCTCTGAGATAACGTGATGCACAGTTACCTTGGAATCACCGATGGTAGTCATTTTGGATAATTGTTACATACGCTGAAATGCTGAAGTATATGGTTTTAGCCTGTTTGGAATATCAAAAGAGACTGGACCTAAACATAAACAAAGCTTCTTAATATTTTTTAACAGAATGCCATGGTGGCGAAAGATGGGCGAAGCTATGAGGAGATTAATAAATATATGTTTATAAAATCTTCATAGTGAAGAAAGCTTGGATCTTGGTGTTGGCCATCAGGTAACAAGTAAAATCTCCTAAATTTTCTCCAGTCTTCAAATGTATTATTTTCCTATACTGTTTTAAGTGACCCTGGCTCCCTGGCCCATGGCTGAAGAAAGAGGATACTGAGAATCATAATCATAATTTGTAAAGTGTCTACTTAAGAATATGTGCCTTAAAAAATGCTACCTCCATTCATGTTTCTACTAGTCTAAAAGTAGAAGTGCGCTCTCAAGGACTCTAAGTGCAGCAGCATTCCCTGAAAAACAGAACTTCATCAGGGACCATACAGTACTTACTATATGTAATTAAATTACATATATAATTCAAAATCTAGATCAAATATTACCTTACAGGGGTTTTCCTGACTACCCCAATCTAGCCCCTTCCCATGAAAGCAAAAGTTTTTATCTTTTCCACAATAGATGCTCTATTAACATCTTATATATTATTCTTCTATAATATAGTTATTTTTCTCCCATGCTAGACAGAGCAACCTTGCCTGCAGCCAGGCACAAAGTAGATGTTTCACGAAAGTATTTCAGATTGAATTAAATCTAAGGGTAAGCAGTATAAATGCCAGAAAGTTACTTTGATCAATGTGTCTTAGTTGTAAAAATGTGATTGTCAAGGGACAAGTTATAAATAGCAATAATAAAATTAGGTGACTCTCGCTGAGTCTTTAGGTGTCAAGGAAGAATCAAAGATGGTGCTCTGTCAATAATAGTCACTCTAATGGAACAAGGACTTAGGTGAAGGGCAAGCACTACCAGACACACATCAATCTTTTGGGACATACTTGCTCAACTAGATGCCTATTTTTTAAGCAAATAATTCCCAAAAACACATGCTTATGGCAAAAACATTTAAAATTAACTCTTACCATTATCAAAACAAAATGAAGATAAAAGAAGCCGTTGAAAAGAGGAGATAACCAAGGATACTTTTTAAAAAATGTGATCTAAAGAACAACATTTTATGGTCCGTGGTTTTGGTAGCCTCTGCATATTTAAACTGCAAAATTATCTAAACCTATTTAAAATAGTTATCTAAGGGACCCAATCCCATGACACTTTAAATAAAGTAAGAAGGTGATGCTATGCATGTATGTTACTGTTACTAATGTCTTCTTGCCATGATTGCTAATAGGTATAAGACAGTCTTCAATGCCATGCTTCACAAAGCAGCTAACAGATGCGTTGGTCTCAGAATTCCTCCCTAAATTGAATTTTTGTTAAGAAAGCAACAGCAACAAATCAAACAAAGCTTCTATGACATGCCAGGATTTCAAAGTGTAACTAGACAGAATTATTCTCCCATGCTGTCATCAATACACGTTCATGCAAGACTTTCTATTGTCTTTATTAACTACCAACAGTATAATTTCATCACTGTGCAGTCATTCAGATTACATTATTAATACACAAGACAACTCTTTGTAGGCTGACCACAATCTCTTCAGTTAGCTAGCTGAACTTGATAATAGCTCTTACAAACTAATACAAAGAATATTATATATACCATCTGATGTGACTACACACACATATACATATAAAGAGACTTCAAATGTAGGAACTGATACTATTCCCAAAGTATTTTCTTAAAATTCATTTAATTGCTGTAAAATAGAATTGCATTTTCTTGGAAAAACAAAATTATATAAGATAAACATTTTCTAGGCTAGCTTCCAAAACCTCTTTAGTTCAAAATAAATCTTAATAGATGAACTGTTTCATCATGTATGTTAGTCAAGTTTTACAGCTTAAACTCTGCCATAGTCAGAATGTGTCCTCTCCAAAATTCAGGTATTAAAATTTAATGGCCAATGTGATAGTAGCAAGAGGTGAGGCGTGTAAGAAGTGATCGGGAATGAGGGCTCCTCCCTTGTGAATGGGATTAAGGCTCTGGTAAAAGAGACTTCACAAAATACTTGGCCCTCTTGCCCTTCTACCCCCTGCCATGTGAGGACACAGCATTCTTTTCTTCCAGATAATGCAGTAACAAGTTGCCATCTTGGAAGTGGAGACCAGGAGCTTCACAAGACATTGAACCTGCCAGTGCCTTGGTCTTTGACTTCCCAAGTTCCAAATGTGAGAAATAAATGTCTGTTATTTATAAATTAGTCTATGATATTTTGTTATAGCTTTACAAACAGACTAAGACATTCTTCATGGGAAATTCATTAAAAGTAATGTAGTAGCATTTCTTCCATTCCTCTTGCTATACTCTTAACAGACCACAGTTCACACCTTTGGTGGGCTATTCCCCTTACTCACTACCCCATCTCCATAGTTAATGCTGTAATTCTATCAAAATTCTTTTCTTATCTCAAAAGAGATAAGAAAAATTATATATTACACAAGTTAAATGATAATCATACCTAGAGGATTGACTTGAATATGCAAAGACAAAATCTAATTCTGTGTTCACTACCCAATATATCTTCATGACTCCTAAAATAAAATCTTACAGGGATAACAATTTGTAGAAACTTTAATGTCTTAATATTTAAGAATTAATCCCCCCATCCCTGACAAAAAAATAAATAAATTACTAGTGGAAGTTATTTTACTTATGTTGAAGATATGATTTCTGAGGAGTCTATGTGGAATGTGAAACTATGAATATCTCTGGAATTCTTGCTTGGTAATTATAAAATCAAGGATATAATGCATCTCTGAATAATTTATTATGCTTTCAATCCAAGCCTTGATTACTATAAGTCTTAGAAAATTCAAGAAAGAGTTCAGATAAAAGCTTACTTACCCTAGGGTCAAAAAATTCTGTATTTGGTATCCAAAAGAGACACATTCCAAAATTAGATTTTTAGAAAATTGCAGATTCCCTGCACTCTAATAGTATTACAATCTCCAGTTTTATGTCCCTAATCAAATTTTATGACATAATTATAAGACTGATGAATTTACTAAGAGAAATTCTAATACATCATAAGCCAAGAATTACCACACAAACATAATCTTGTTAGTCCAACGAGGCAAGAATAAAGAAAACCCTCGTTAATTACATTGTTTAGGGAAGGAATTGCATGAATATAAAAATTAAAAACACAACCATTTTTGGGTGAGTATTAAAAAGAAGTTTACTAACCTCAAGTCTACCTAAGGTTGATTGTACCCATTTTGTGTTCTGTTTGATTATACAGAAAGACTTATACAGTGAAAACTTCTCCTGAAAATCAAGATTGAATTATGTTTCAAGGAATACTAAACCTAAAACATTTTTTGCAGCATATTTTATTCTACTTCCTAGACTTAAAATGCTTCCCCTTTCTTCCTGCATTCCATTTTTTACAGTAATACTATAAGTATACTACTGTCAATAATAATTAAAATTTAGATACAAATTTGAGAGAGATATTCAGAGCAGAACAGAATCAGTTTTCTAAACATACCATGATAATTATTTTAATCAAAGAATACAAGCAAGTTACTTTAAAAAAAAACAGAAGAAATTATCATTAAAAGCCACAATTTCCTGATCAACTTCCCCACCCCGAGTCCAGCTCCTTAGGTGCAAGCACTTGGAGCTCTTTCTGCTCTTACTTCTCCATAGCTGTAAATCATATACTATTAACTTTTTATTTTGAACACATACATAACATTTTTGTTGGAAAAGTCAGCATTAACTACTGACATTCTGCTATGCTAGATTTAGTTTAGTTATATCCTACTCCTTTTCCTGATATATTTATAATACTAAGGCTATATTACTCTAGTAATTGTATTTGTAAATTTTTAGGTAGCATATCTAAACCTCTATTTTGTATTACAACAACCACAGACAGTATATCTTAATTCTCCACTTTGTAAGATAACCTTATTAACTCCTTGACCCTTCAGTTCCCTCCTACCCATATTCTAATTTGTTACTGGGTCATGTTACTATTGATTTTTTCAGAAAGTTAATAACATTTATATTCTGTTCTGTAATCTCAGCCAGAAGGAGATTATATGCTGAAAGTACCCCTTATAGGGTACCTATAGGGACTCCAAGTCTTGTTCCCTGTAAGTTAAAGAAGTTCCAATGATTTTCAGTACCCTGTCCAACCAAATTTTCTGTTCCAGGACAGTAGTTACTTCCATAAGGGGAAGAAACTTATTTTAACTATTGAAAACATAATCATTATGAATGTACCTAATGCCACTGAATTGTACACATAAAATGACCAAAATAGTAAATTTTATGTTGTGCATATATACTATAATACAGTAAAAAAGTCACCAAGCAAAAACAAAACAAAACAAAACAAAAAATGACAAAGAAAAAGAAAATAAAAGATTTAAAACATGTGAGGTACAATTAAACCTCCTGGTCACTTATTCTGATGGCCCCATTTCACTGTCTCAATAGTTATTCACTGTTCTGAATTAAATGTGTTTTTTCTATGCATTGTTTCTACTTTGAATACATATGCATATACTCCTAAACAACATGTAAAATCATTTTAGCTTTTAATTTCTTAAAAGGTAATTTCTTAAAATGTAATTTAATTTATTTTACATGTATATATCTGCTGCTGTTTTTTTCTTCAATGTTATGTCTGGGGATATCTATTGATTTGCATCCTTGCCAACACTTGCTATTTTTCTCTGTTTTAATTTGTGCAAATCTGATGAATATAAAATTGGGTTTCATTACGGTTTTTAGTTGCATTTCTTTGATTACAATGAAGTTAAGCTTCTTTTCATATATTTTTTGACCATTTGTGTTTCTGTTATCTAGATACTTTTACACTAGATGAGTGTCTTTTAAGAATTACTTACTACACTTTTTATGGTCTGGATTAATCTGTCATCAGTTGTATATGCTACACATATCTTCTGCGTATTCGTCGCTAGTTTTTTTTGTTTGCTTTTTGTTTTTGTTTTGTTTTGTTTTTTGTTTTCGTTTTTTACTGGATGCTGTCCAGTGAATAGATGTGCTTAATTTTCAATTAATTTAAAATACCAGTCTTTTTCTTCAGAGCTTATGTTCTCTTCTGAGTTCTTTAAAAGTTTTCTCTTTTATCCTGAAATGATAAAACATTCTCCTAAATATATTAATAATCGTTTTAGTGTTCTACTTTTTAGTTTGAAGTCTTTAATCATCTGGAATTGATTATGTGTATCAATAAATGACGTAGATGTACTCATTTATTTTCTTCTAATAGACCCTTTTGGAATAGGGAAAGTCAACTTTACCAGTTCAGTTGATTGAAAAGTCCATTCTTTACCACCTGGAATGCAATGCGTGGTCATTGCCCTAGGCTTCTTTGGGCTTTTTTGTTTGGAGAAACATATTATCTACAAATAATGAATGTTTCTGGTCCTTATCCACCTTTCTTTTACATATTTTACTGTCATTCATGTCTTTGGCCTAAAGAAAATGTCTAATAGACAGTTTTTTTTGTTTTGTTTTGTTTTTTTGAGATGGAGTTTCGCTCTTGTTGCCCAGGCGGGAGTGCAATGACGTGATCTCGGCTCACCACAACCTCTGCCTGACATTTTTAAAAAATCAAATAACTTGAGGATGTTGGGGGAACTTATCCTGAGAAGATATTGGAGATTATTTAAAAATACATAAAAGTTATAAAGGACATCTTTGAACATCGAAAAGGCTTTCATGTGTACACATAATTTCTATATGGCACTTAGGGAATGAGATAGCAATCAGATGATTCATCTCTTGAGAGTAAGGAAGCATATAATAATAGTAAAATCTAATCAAAATTAGAACCCATGATGCTTAAGCATTGGATATATGACCACCTAGCAAAGATATTGCCAAAGGGCATTCAACAAAGAGGTCATGAAATGATAATTTTAGTAGAACCTAATTCTTGGAAATATGAATTCAAAGAACCAAAGAGCTTTGGATTGTGAAAGTCCACATCTATAATTACATTGTGACTATTGAAATATGGTTGACTATATAATTATCACAAAGTTTATACAACTGAAAATAAACTCACTTAACAGTGACCGGTAGTAAATTCCTATTAGAATCACCTACATATTCAAATACATATTAATGATCATGTTGATTGAATCAAAGCCTTTAAATAGGAATTAAATTTTGTTACAGTTTGTTTTTTATTTCTATCTTTATGCTGCCTCTGTATCTGTGATTACCTAATTATTTCACTTTTCTGTGTCTTTGGTATGACTAACACCAGTAGATTAATTAAAAAATTAAAGAAAACAAATAAAAGAACTTCTATAAAGACTTATAATTCAAGCATGAACTCTTCCGTTTCTCTCTTGGAATATAATTTAGAACTCTTTATGTTGTATGTAGCCAAAAATCACAGATGACACAGACTTAAGCATAAAAGGAATTAAAAGCTCAGAGTTCTCTGACTATGGTTTGACTGAATTCTCACACATAATTCATGAGACTTTTTTTTTTTTTGAGTATCAGATCGTTTCTAAGACTGGCTTTTCTCTTTTTATCAGAAAAAGCTGCAACAGTTCTAGGCTTTACAATCTCGTATTTCAATGTCCGGAAGTAAAGGGGTAACACGGTGTTCATAGGTCTCAGTGGAAAGACAAGCTTTTTACCCAGAAGACATCACAAATATTCGCGATGTCACATTGGTTTGAACTGACTCACAGGCCCAGGCCTCATGCAACTAAGGTGAACAAAAGACCGGACTTCACAGTTTCTGTTTCTAGCTTGGGTGGGTCAATATCATCCTAATCATAGATCTATCAATAGGAGCAGTACAGTTCTGTAGAGTGGAGTTAGGGTTCTGGTACCATGAGCAGGGGTTGGGGCACCAGAATAGAAGCTCCCCAGTAGCAAAATCACTTCACTGCAAGTGCTTGGCTGTGCAGGGTGTTTGGAAAATATCACTATCCAATGGTTTGAAACCTGAGACTGAGGAGTTCATTTAAGCCCCAGAGCTGAGATTTTTATTTTATTTTATTTTTTTTTCAAAATTTGAAGAGGCTCATCTTTAATTACCACAAAGAAGCTGTGAGCTCCTATATGTGTGGAAGGCCTTGACTAAAATTAGAAAGACCAAAGTGTTGAAAATCTGAAAAAGTATAAGGAGCAAAGACAATCAGGATAATATGATTAAAGTTGAATTTAGGGTGATATATTTCATCTGAACAATGTGAAATGAGCAGCAGCCTTTGAAACTTGCGAGATTTATGGTTTCTTAGGAATTCTCTGTTTCACCTGGTTGAGTCATTTATTGATGTGGATTGTTTAATTATGTCTAGAGGAAAGAGGCCTGAAGGAAAGACGGCTGCATTTTTCCCATGGTACATTTTTAAAAGAAAATGAAAAACTGTTTTTAATAGCACTGTAACTGGAAATGCTAAGAAAAGCAAATTTAATGAAGAAGGTAGAGTAGTGGCCAAAACCTGCAGCTCAGGACAAAAGTCAGGAGAGAGAAAGAAATGCCCAGAAGAAGAATATTTATGTTTACCCAAAATAGTCGTCTTTAAGAGGATGTATTTATTCTAAAGTGAATAGATACTGAAGAGCTGCAGTTGCGGGAGGTAGCAGTACAGAGCAGTGGTTAAGAATACTGCTCTCGAGGACACATGGACACAGGGAGAGAAACATCACACATCAGGACCTGTCGGAGAGTGGAGGGCAAGGGGAGGGAGAGCATTATGACAAATACCTAATGCACGCAGGGCTTAAAACCTAGATGATGGGTTGATGGGTGCAGTAAACCACCATGGCGTATGTATACCTATGTAACAAACCTATACATTCCGCGCATGAATCCCAGAACTTAAAATTAAAAAAAAATATATATATATATATATGGCTCTGGAGTCCAGGCTGAAATCCTGGCTATACCATTTATAAACTTTGCAGCTTTAGGCAAGTTGCTTAATCTCTCTGACTTCAGCCTCCTTATAGGTAAAATGATGATATTAGTTAGTTCCTAATTAATGGCATTATTGAGATAAAATCATGTAAAGCCCCTAAAACAGTTTTTAATTCCCAGAGGGGCTTTAATAAATCTTAGCTAATAACAATATTGGGACAAACCTGAAAAAGTTTACCCTGACTATAGTGCAACTGTGCTCTAAAGGTGCAATGGAAATATTGGGGAAAACAAAGATACAACAAAATTCAGATCTACCATCTGTTCATGTAAACTCAACATTTCACCAACAATCCCCCAGACTGTTCACTCTAAGGCTGAACTAAAATCTAGATTTCCCTTTCTGTCTACACTGTATTTTCATAGTTAAACTTCAACCCAGTGGGCTCTTCTTCCTAACCTCCACTTTTTAAAAATGGCATGTAAATGGCATAGGAAAAGAATTGGTCTCAACCTCTCATTTGAGATCTCTACATAAATAATGACATTGAATAATGGTCTAGAGTCAGTAAAGCACAGAATGGTCACTGTTAGTATATGATTAACTTGTAATTAATAAAAACTGGACACCAATTAGAATGATAATATCTTCTTGCAGCAGTAAGACTTAAACTTTGCTGCAATATCAGAATCATCTTTGGAACTTTAAAAGAAAAAAAAAGCATATGATGAGACTTACCTCTTGATGTTCTAATTCAGTAAGTTTAGGCTGGGACACAAGTAGCTTGATTTTTAAAATTTTCATTGGGTGATTCTGCTGTGCAGTCTAGAGCCACTGCTGTAAAAATACAATTAACTTACGATGGTAATAATAACTGGTATCTATTGGTTGTTTACCATTTGCCAGGTCCTATTCAACTTGGTTTACAGGAATTAACACATCTTGCCCTCAAGTCATCTAATCTTCATAGTAATCCTCCCAAATAGGCTGCTATTATTATTCCCATTTTACAGACTAGGAAATTGAGGTTATGGAGGCTAGGTAATTTTCCCAAAACAGTATAGATAGTCAGAAGTGGAGCTGGTATTAAAACCCAAGAAGCTTGGTGACACTTATTACCTATAAATATTGAAAGCAAAGTAAACTTTTGACAGTCACTCTCAAGCAACAAGAGAAGGTAAATTAGATGTGTTATTATTGCTGTGGTACAAGGGTGCAGCACTGAATCAAGAGTTTCTTGGGACATGGTGGTGGGTTTCATCAGCCCCTGTCAGGACAAGGGCTGTCACCGATCAGGCCAGGAATCTGGAGGGAATCAGGGTGCTGAAGAAAAGTTATAGAGAAAGAAAAACCTTCAACATTCAAGTGATGTTTAGTTATGGTCATGGTTCTTCACAAAACAAAACTGCAGACTGGTCAGTTCTGAGGGAGGTCATCTACTGTTCCCCAAGGAGAGATGACCTAATTCTGGAGATGCAACTGAACAACACAACTTGGATGCCTCCAGACCTGAGTCCATGAGTTCTATTTAATAAGAATGAAAAACAAAGCAGCTAGAGATATCAGTATCATTTGAGAGAAAGTTGAAGTGAATCATAAGAATAAACACATATAATATTTGTGCATACAACAGTTATATATTATTTATGGAATATTTTCAAATAAAATTATCTGTTGTAATTGTTCAGAAAGAGCCAGGGGGATTTGCACTCTTATCCTGAGCAGAAGCAAAACATATGCCTGTGTATAGTTCCTTGCTAAGAAACACATGACTGTGTTGATCTGACATGCAAACACACACTACTAGTTTAGTCAAAATGTTTTAATTTACGTGACATTTACTCTTACTATTCTAATTATTTTTTAATAGCTTTTTACTCAAGAAATGGAACTTATAGCCAATTTAAAGAACTCAACAAATCTCAACTTTCAATGTTGTGAATGAGAATTATTAGTGTAGATTTTTAAGTCATGTGCTTCTGAAATATTGAAACTAGCTCTTGACAGCAAAGAGATTTAACATCTTTTTCAAGCTACACATAAGCCTTAATTAAGTAAATCACAAGATAACAACCTTAAAACTTTTAGATTTTACTTTGAAAACCTTTGTCCTTCAAGATCAGTCTTTAAATAACTAAATAATATTTCTAAAATTTCATATATGTGACTAAAATAAACAAATTACTAGAAACATCTATAAAATGGACCTAATTGCTGGCTAACAAAGATAAAAAACAAATTTTATAAAGATAAATCTGAAGTTTTATACCATGTTTGTTTGCATACACAAAAGGACAAGTTAATTTATTTCATAATGCTGTTAAGTGTACATGTGTATATATATATAATATGAGTGTGTGTGTATATATATATAAAGTGTATGCTATATAATTGGCCCCAGGCAGATTAAAAGTTTTTTAAAAATAAAGCTATATTGTTTGTTATTCAATCTATGTGAATGTAAATATAACCAAAATAAACCTGGGGACTTTGTGACCCATGTAGGTGATACAGGAGTGGGGCAGGAAAGTGCTGGGAGGAGAAGGGCGAGTCCTTGGGTACCGGCAGACCTAGGTGAGGACAGGCACTCCTGGCTCCACACGCAAATGTTGGATTTCCCAAGACCACCCTGGCCTGTCACACACCCATTCTGTGCCTATAAAAATCCTGAGACCCTAGCGGGCAGGCACATAAGTGGCTGGACATGGAGAAGAACACACTGATGGAAGAAGATAAGTGGCTGGACGTACAGGGAAACGCACTGGCCTAAGGGCATACTGACAGGCACCTTCAAGCCATTGACTGTCGAAACGATGCACAGTTTGGCCGGGGCCCTTGGAGGAGGAGAGCCCGGCTGCTGAGCAGCCCGACTCCAGGGGAAAACCACCTTTCCCACTCCATCTCCCTTCTGGCTTCCCCCATCTGCTGAGAGCTACCTCCACGCAATAAAACCTTGCACTCCTTCTCCAAGTCCACATGTGATCCGATTCTTCTGGCACACCAAGGCAAGAACCTCTGGGATACAAAAAGTCCTCTGTTCTTGGTATAAGGCAGGAGGTGTCTAACTGAGCTGATAAACACAAGCTGCCTGCGCACGGTAACACACGCCCACCGGGGCCTCAGGAGCTGTAACATTCACCCCTAGACACTGCCGTGGGTCAGAGCCTCACAACTTGTCCATCTGCCTGCTCTCCCAAGGGGTTTTGAGTGGCGGGGCACTGAAGAAGCAAGCCACACCCCACTGCACGACCTATGAGGGGGATAAGGGAACTTTTCCCGTTTCATAGGTATCACGTTATATTCAGAAAACCATCAATTAAACATCTTTCCAAGTTGAAAAGTGGTTTAAACTTTACCAAAAACTATGGAGTGGATTATTCAGGTTGATTACATTCATATCGCACAACAAAATGTTACCCCTCTGAATTTCTCTTCCTAAAGTTGATGTTTTCAGTCTCTCCTATCACTCCGTTAAATCTCATCCAAAAATGACAATTTTCTTGCTTCTAACTGCAGCTTTCCAAGATCTTTTCTTAATCCATTACTCTGCTCAGGAAAAGAGAAGTCAGTGAGCCAAAAATTTAAGTGGTGTGTGTGTGCGTGTCGCACGCACATATGTGTGAGTGTGAGAGAGAATATTTGTGACTTTTCCCATTGCATAAAAAAAGAAAACCTATTTTTTAGATAGCCTTATCATATTGAAAAACACCTCATTAAAGCAGGTAGCCTTGTCTGTTCTTCTCAATCATTTCACATACTCTACTGTTTGCCACTTAAAGGTTCTGAAAATCCTTGAATTCAGAGAGAATATTTTATGATGTTAAGGATGGTAGATCTGCACTGTTCAATATGATAGAAAATATGTGGCTATTGAGCATTTGAAATATGACTATTTCAAACTGAGATGTCCATTAAGTATAAAATTCACATCAGATTTCAAAGATTTAGTATGAATAAAAGAATATAAAGTATCTCATCAGACATGTTTTTTGTTAAGTGTTCAAAGCAATCATATTTTTGATATATTGGGTAAATTAAACATATATTAATACAATTAGGTTCACCTGTTTTCTTTTTTGAAGTGATTACTAGGAAAAAATACAATTACATATGTAACTAAAATTTCTGGCTCAAAATTACTCCTGGACAGGTTTGCACTATTTGAATTTTCATACTTCAGAGGTTGCAATGCTAAACAACCGCACTTACGGTGTTTGATTAGGTTAATGAGGAAAACCAAATTGTTTTTCATTGTTTCCCACAGAGCAGATGGTCACAGACAAAGCTGAGTTGGACTTTGCCGTCTCTGTAATTCTTAAACCTGGTAGAATTTTTGTTAAAAGAAACTTGTTTAAACTGAATGTCAATTAAAGAAATACACTTTTCAAGTGCCCCTGACCTAAAATAAAAGTTCAAAAAATACACTTTTCATCTGTGCTATAATCATACTTTGTTCTTTTTAACCCAGCATGTTAATTACATAGTGCTGCAATTCTAAGAAGAGCTACATACCTATTTTCATCTTTTAGCTGTTCACAGGGACATATTTTCCTCAGTGGGGCACACAGAAAAACTTAACTCTGATCCTAGCAACAATTGGTTGGGTCAACAGCTGTAATCACAGTAGACATCAAGTTTTTGAGGCTTGACTTGCCAGGCAAAGGGGATTGCTCTACATGAATAGGTAATTTCATGCTTGAATAACCCTGCACTACTAAATCAGAAAATTGAGTTACAGTCCTCTCACATCATGGATCCTGCTGCAAGCAAACCTGCCTCTAAGGAGCATTTGAGGGAATTTCATTGAGAACAAGACACCGAAAAAAAACCACACACAAGAAGGATACCAAATACGGTGTCTTTTATGACCTGACATTTTAGCTTTACAAAAAGTTTTAAATTCAGGATTTTATTTGGTTTTAACAACCAACTGTATTTTACATATCAAAGCTGATAATAGAACAATTTAAGTAGCACTGTTACAGGTTTAAAATGTGAATTTTTTCCATTTTTTTTCTATGAGGTGAGGCTATTTTTACTAATGTAGATCAAATAGCTTCACTTATTACTAATTCATTCTTATCCTACCCCACCATAGTAGGAGTGGATGGAGGAATAAAATGTGGTGACATATTTATTGAGATGGAAGCTGACAACACTGTTATGTTTACCATTTCAAATCATTCTTTTTTTTTCTATATTAACTTCTAATTTTCATCTGTCTTAGCTTCAACTGCCATAATAAAATACCATAGAAAACAGAAATGTATTTTCTCACAGTTCTTGAAATCCAAGATCAGGGTGCCAACATGGCTGGTGAGGTGAGGACTCTCTTCCTTGTTGCTGCATGCTCACATTCATTTTTTTTTTTTTTTTTTGGTGTGCACATGAGAAGAGAGAAACTGAACAACCACTGTGGTGCATCTTCTCATAAGGCTGTTAACCTCATCAGACCAAGGTCCTGCCCTAATAACCTAATTACTTTTCAAAGGTTCCATCTCCAAATACAGTGACATTGGAAGTTAGGGCTTCCACATATGAATTTTGGGGACATAAACATTCAGTCCATAACATTATCCAACTTTTAAATTTTATATGTCCTATTTATAATTAAAAGCCTCTCCATTCCATCTCTATATGCTAGTCTGAATGGTCAGAGTACAACTATGTGAATAAGAACAGCTTTTTAATTATCTTAGTTCCAAATGTTTTCCTTAAATCACCTAATTCAAAATTTTTAATTGTTTTAGATTGGATTATTAAGGCTTTTTATGTTAGGAAACTGAGGCATAGTAAATTTAAATAATTGACTCAAGACTATTACAGTTATTAGGTTGTTGCAAAAGTGATTGCAGTTTTTGCCATTAAAAGTAATGGCAATCCCTTTTGTACCAACCTAATAGTAAGCTGTCAAACTACAGTCTTAAAAATATTACCTAGAGAAATGTGCAGAAAAAATGAAACACTGTATTTTGAGTATGAGGTATGCTTTGAACTTTAAGAATGAAATAGCATATACTTTTCCCCATGATAATTTTTATTTCCAAAATAACATTAAAGTTAAAAAAAAGGTCACATCCTACTCCATTTGTTATAAACAAGGACAAATGAAATATTCAGCAATCTAATTTAAAAATGGTCTGCTGTTCATCAAATATTCTTTGCTGCTTGGAGATTAATATGCTTATCTTTTTTTGCTTTAACGTTAATAAATACTAATTAATTTACATGCAAAGCTTCTGCTGGGCTCACAATCATAGCATCTTTTTGCGTTTTGTTTTCCCCAGCTGGCAGTTGGCCTAGTAATGGATTTCATTTTTATTCAACATGGATACATCTTATAACTGTAATTTATAATAACTTAATTGAACTGATTTTTAAAATCTTGTAACAATGAATCTCTATATAGTGCAAACTTTTATTTTGTCTGCCTAGTAGCCATCCCTTCTTCAGCTACAATAACCACTCTTTATTTGGGGATTGTTGACATCTTGTACTGAGTCCATATAGTTCAAGTAGGGACTGCCCTTACTTTGACCTCTTTATCATTATTCCGTGTGCCACAGAGAACTCATCTGACCAAAGGCAAATGAGTTCCGTTCCTGACATTTGGACATCTGTTCAGAGGAGTCATGTTACCAGAGATGGAAATCTTGGAGGTCATATTTCCACCATTTGGGGAAAGCTGCACTGCTGTGAGAAAAGAATGAAGCTAATATAGACACAAAAACAGAGATAGAGATAGAGATAGAGATAGAGATAGAGAGAGAGAGAGAGAGAGAGAGAGAGAGAGAGAGAGAGAGAGAGAGAATGCCTGATGCCCAGCTACATCACTACTCTTTTCTTGGCTTACTTTTTCTGTGAAATCACCAAGGGAATTCTTCTCATCAATACTAATATAAAAGAATAATCTCCATTACATATCTATTCTTGATGAACTAGTAGGGTTTGTATTTCTGTTACTTATGATAAAAAATACCCTAATAAAATGTCACAGAAACAACAAAACCTATTTTAATTATAACATTTAAAAATGCCATTTTAATATCTTTTATGTATGCAGTAAATTAGTTGCCTTTCTTTTCCCCATCCCTAGTTTTTATTTTCTGTTATCTCGGGTAGTTGTTTCAGTCTACACCCAGTTTTGAGCTCACATGTCTCTCTAACTTCCTAGAATGCCTATAACTTTAATGAGTTATGCAGTGTAATAAGGATAAGTAATAAAACAATTACTTAAGCTTACATGTTAATAAATGTACCATTGAGCTGACTAGCCCAAATCTGCATATTCAAAAAAAGGAAATGTTTGAAACCATCATGAGGTGAACAGTGATATATTAACATGCTTGTTCTGGCTGATGCCTCTCAGAGTGGATTCCACCTGAGATTTCCAAACATGTTTAGAAGGGGTGTGTGTGTGTGTGTGTGTGTGTGTGTGTGTGTGTGTGTGTTTCCTATCTCTTTCTTACTCATCACTTAGCTATTCCAAGAAGTTTCTGGAGAATATTTAAACAAAAAAGTTTCCAAAATTATACTAGACATAATTTTAAAAGTGCATTTATGTGTTTAAAATATTTTAAATTTAATTTAAAATACAGTGAAATCAGATATGTTTGACAAAAAGCACCAGGTTGAAGAGCTTTATCAGATCTTGATTAAGCAATATGAACTGGTAATCCAGAATTTACTTTTCTTCATATAACCATGATAGTTTTCTATAGAGTAATAAACTCACCAATTCAGACTGAGTCTACAAGAGTGATAAAACTAAAAATGTTGTAAGACTACTTTGATAGTATTTTATTTTCATAATAAACTTTTTTTTATTTTTGGTTCTGTTATTTTATCCTGCTTCTTATTTCTACTCAGACTTAATGGCATCTGATGAGAAAGATACTTTCTCAATCCATAGTTTGTTACCATATATAAACTTGAAGCAATGACGGAATGCTTCTTTGACATCTGGCTTCCTATATGATTTGGTTTAAGTGTGAAGGCAGAGTATAATCACAATTAATGCAACACATTCTTCTAAATTAGTCGTTTTGTGCGCTCAGGGTCAAAGTCATGGGCTTGACCTGTAAGTCTACTAGGATTGTGAGAAAACAATTTTACTTTAGCTCAACAATATAGGCATACGGTTTCAAGTAGAACCAAGCAAAGAAGTGTTGATGGATTATTGTAGAGTTTCTTCAAAGCAAAACTAAGATATTTGCCTTTGTCACAGAGTTGACATTTGTACTGATGATGTAAAATCAATGGTGGGTAAGTTGCTAGCCTCTTAGAGAAATTCAGTTGGCAGCAAACTGTACTAGTGATCATTACATTCTTCACCTCCCAGTAAAAATAATGTGAGCAGCAACAACACATAACTTTTGAAAATTCTGTAAGATGAAATGGAGAGCATGCCCAAAGAACTTCTGCTACATACATAATTATAATGGCTGCCTCAAATAAGCAATCATGAGATTGTTTAAATTGCAATTTAATATATCTGTTTTGTTCATCTAATGACATTGTTACTGGAAAGGATGGATGACAGACAAACTATCATTTAACAATTGGGAATTTGTCTAATATTTTTCTTCAAAATTAACAAAATAATGCTGCTATTCATGTAAACGGCTGCCAGTCGATTTTAAAATAATAAAATTCAAGATTTTAAACAAAATTGCAATTTTAGAATACTTGTATCATTTACCTTGAGCTTGACAGCATTACAATGTGTAAAAAAAAATTATCTGATGAGATTGGTGATGCTATTAGCGAATGTAATTTTATGACCTAAATCTACCAACTAGTGTAATATAAAATATGCTATCTTTGGAAGACTATAATAATTAAGTAAAAAATATTTTCCAAATGAACAGTAAATAATGCTACAAAGGTTAGCATAAGTGAAAATATCCACTTGAACTACAAGCTAGGCAATACATTTTAATATGGCAGAGTATAGAAAGTACCTTGATATAGAGTCAGATTCTTCATTGTAGGTAATCATGTAGAAACTATAACTTATAGATTACTAACCAAAATCAGGAAAACAATAAGTGAACAACATAATTTCAACAAGGAGATAAAAATTATTTAAAAAATAGAGATTCTGAAGCTAAAAAATATAATGTCCGAACTGAAAAAAGTCAATGGATAACTTTAACAGCAGATTTAATCAAATATAAGAATCAGAGAACACAAAGACAGATAATTTAAAATTATCCAGTCAAAAAAACAAAAGTAAAAACCACGAAAAAGTGAAGAAAACCTATAGGGCTTATGGTACACTATCAAGTTAAATTAATATGTATACTATGAGAATCTCGGAAGGGGTAGAGAAAGAGAAAGGTGTAGAAAACTTACTTAAATAATTAATGACAAAAAACTTTCAAATACAAATAGGGAAATGAACATATGGTTTGATAAGGTCCAAAGAATTCCAATTAGTTAAGAAAAAAGACATCTTCACTGAAACATATGATAATCAAATTGTCAAAAGTCAAGGACAAGGAGAATTTTTGAGAGCAGTAATAGAAAAGCAATTTATCACAAACAAGGGAAACTTCATAAAATTATCTGTAAATTTTTCAGCAAACACTCTGCATGTCAGGTGAAAGTGGAATGACATATTCAAAGTGCTTAAATAAAATAACTGCCCACTAGGAAAATGATAACCACTAAAGCTGTCAAATCAAAAGATAATGATTTTCTTCAACAAACAAAATCTAAGGGAGTTTATCATCGCTGGACCTGCCTTACTAGAAATGCTAAAGAAAGTTCTTCAAGTTAAAATGAAAAGATACTAATTAGCAACATGAAATCATATGCAGGCATAAAACTCACTGGCAAAGGTAAGTAAATCATCACATTAAGAAAATTCTAATACTGTAATGGTAGTATATAAATCACTTTTAATTCTAATATAAAAGTTAAGATAAAAGTATTACAAATAACTAGAGCTGCCATAACTTTATAAATGATATACTACATGAAAAAATGTAAATTGTGATGTCAATAACATAAAATTCAGAGAGTGTTTAATTTTTATATATGATTGAAATTAAGTTGTTATCACCTTAAAATAGAATGTCATAACTATAGGATATTTTATATAAGCCTCATGGTACTATAGTTCTGATGTTTGTCCCCTCCAAAACTCATGTTAAAATTTGATCCTCTACATTGAAGGTGGGGCCTAATCCAAAAGGGAGATGTTTGAGTTACGGGAGCAAATCACTGATGAATGGTTTGGCACTGTACTTGCAGTAGTAAGTGAGTTCTTGCTCTATTAGCTCTGGTAAGAACTCACTGTTAAAAAGGGCCTGGCACTTCTACTTCCTACTCTTGTTTTCTCTCTTGCCACACATCTTATATAGCCTGCATAATCATGAGCCAAATAAATCTCTTTTCTTTACAAATTACCATACCTCAGGTATTCTTAGCAACACTGAACAGACTAAGACACATGGTAACCACAAAGAAGAAACTGTAAATGATATAGGATAGGAAACAAAGTATATCACTATGAAAATAAAAAAAATCACAAAAGAAGACAACAAGATAGGAAAAAATAACAAAGGAATTAAAAAACAGAAAAGCAATTAACATGATAATAATAAATCCTTCTCAATCAATAATTATTTCAAGTATAAAGAAATTAAATTATTCAGCCAAAACACAGAGAGTCACTGAATGGATTAAAAACAGTATCCAGGAGACTCACTTTACTCTTAAGGACACACAAAGGTTGAAAGGAAAAGGTAAAACAGAATATTCTATGAGTTACAAAAAGTGAGAAGAGGCAGGTATATGTATATAAAAAATAGATTATAGGTCAAAACCTGTCACAACTGAGATAAAGAAGTTTATTCCATAATAATCTATGGGTAAGTTAATATAATATATTTTACCCTCATATTATTAAAAATTTATAAGTTCAAATATATTATAAATTTATAAATTCAAATAATATATGGGTTAATTCATGATCAAGTGAGAATCTCTTGAGCCTTGGACTTTGAGGGCAGCCTTGGCAACACAGCAAGACCCTGCATTTATTAAAAAATGCAGAGGCTGTAACAATTAATGTCCTATATTAAAATAAAGAAAAATTTCAAATAAACTTTATCCCTCAAAGATAGAAACGATACTAATTCCAAAATTTAAGCAAAAGAAAAAACATAATAAAAGATAATAGCAGAAATAAACAAAATAGATTAGAAAAACAACAATCCAAAAAGAACAATGAACTAGAATGTTTTCTTTTGAAAAAGAGAATTCAAAATGTTGGACAGGTTTTTAAATTGTTTGTTTGGCTTTGAGACAGGCTCTCACTCTGTTGCAAGGCTGGAGTGCAGTTGGCATGATCATGGCTCACTGCAGCCCTTATTTCCTGGGGCTCAAGTGATTCTCCTGCCTCAGTCCAAGCTACTGGGACTAGAGCCATGCCACTACCACAAGCAATGTTTTTATTTTGAGAGGGGGGTTTCTATGTTGCCCAGGTTTGCTCTGAAATTCTACGCTCTCAAGCAATCAAACCATCTTCAACCTGTCCAAGTGCCCCTGGGACAGCGTGCAGCCACCATGCCCTCAGTCTGCCAAGCTTTTAAAGACTAAACAAGAGAAAAAGAGGAGGGGACTCAAAATAAAACAATCTATAAATGAAAGAGAATTATACAACAGATAGCCTACACAATGTAAAAAGGTCAAGAATACTACTACGACCAAATTCTATATCAAAAATTGGTATAACCTAAAGAAAGAGCATAATTCATAAACATACAATTCACAAAGACTGAACCAGGAAGAATTCGAAAATCTCAACATACTAATTTACAACTAAAGAACATCTGATTTGGTTATTTATTCCCACAAATACAAAGTCTATGGGATACAAGGTTAACTGGATGAATTCAAACAAATATTTAAAGAAGCATTCAATGCCAATGCTCTCAATCCTTCCAAAAATTAAATTGGGGGAACAATTATAAACTCACCACAAGACCAGCATTATTTCTGGATACCAAACCAAAACGATGATATTACAGGAAAAAGAAAAAGTCTCAATATTGCTAATAAATATGAAAGGCAAATATTCTGAACAAAATGGCTAGCCAACTGGTTCAACAGCCACATTAAGAAGATCGATACACAATGATCAATCGTGGGATTTGTCCCTGGAGAACAAAATGCGGGCCCAGACTGGTATTGCCTTATCTTAGGGTCAGCTTGCTTACCCTCTTTGGCCTTCCAAAATTGCTGTGATTAGTCATGAGCTACTCTGCCAGGCCTACTCGTTATTTAAAAAGGGGTCAACACCTAAATCAATTTTAAAATATATTTTCATATAGTTATACCAAATATAATAATATAACTTACTATATAAATAAGAATAAAAAATACATATGATATTTTTCTGCTTTATTTCTTATAAAACAAATATAATTAGTTATAACCTACAAAACTCCAGGTTTGATTCCTCAAAATTAAGATGAATGTTTGAGAATTTTTTCTTGCTTATTCATTCCACATGCGATGGGGGAAAGACAAGATCTTAAGACCAAAAAATAGAACAATATTATTGTACAGCTCAGAATACTGACTCATGAAAAGGAATGTTGTTTATAGTTAAACTTAAAAGGCCCCCTAAATCTATTATAATCTGGTAAAAATTTATCAAACTTGTTTTTTTCAAAGCAAAATGGCATTGCTTCTTCAACTTTAAATTATTGGGCAAAATACATCTCACTTTAATTCAGTGTTCTTGCCAGGGCATCTGCCAGGGAGAAAAAATTTTAATGTAAATATGAGAAATGCTATAAATATAAGTATTAAATAAATGCCTTATTTGTTTTATCTTCAAGAACAAAGTATTTCTTTTAAGTGATGCATTTTTATTTTGTTAATTTCCTTGTAAATTCTTATCCTAGTGCTAAAATATATTCCCCGACGTGTTACTGATAATCAACACTTTACTGTCAATATGGTCTACAAATCATAAAAATGACTAAATATACAACAATAAAGCATTTATTAAATTCAAAGCAATATAGTCATCCCTTGGTATCAGTGGGAAATTGATTCTAGGAATGTAGTGGATACCAAAATCTGCACATATTCAAGTCCATCGGTTGGCTCTGTGAAAACCATGGATACGAAAAGTTGGCTCTTTCCTATGGCAGGTTTTGCACCCTGACAATACCACTCACCCGTGGCTGTGGATGTGGAAACCACCAAGGGGAAGGGCTGATGGTTTTTATTTTTTTATTTTTTTAAATATCCTTGCATATGTGTGGACCAGTGCAGTTCAAACTCATGTTGTTCAAGGGTCAGCTATATTTTCAGTTAACACTTGGTTTATCACTAACATGCTTATAAAGATCTCAAGTTAATGACATTAAAAAACAGCAATGAAATTAAGCATATACACCAGATTAGGAAAAAAATAAAAAATAAAACAGCTACCATAAAATATTTAACACACAGGTTAATTTAGATACACAGATAGAGATACCTCTGTGAGGACTTGAATTTAGAAAAAGAAGGTGAGAATTATGAACAGCAACATTTTACTTTATTATGCATGGTGATTTTTAGAATTCTTATACATGGTTATGGATTTTAAAAAAGTTTCTAAAATGCATTAATTACATTTATAATCAGAAAAAACAAATCTATTTGTTTTAATAGTACTTATAACTGTAGAAATGTACATCTTTCAGTAAGAAATTGTAAATGTAAATTTAAATACCAATATTTGTAATTTTGAAAAAATAAATGGTTTGGTTAACTGCCTGACAAAAAGATCTATAAAAGGCAAGGGAAAAAAAGACCTACCAAAATGTTTAACATACTAGCTATGTTAAAGTAAATGAAATAAAATAACAAAAATTATATACAATAAAATTTTCATTTTAATACTCAAAACAATTTCTATACTGTTGAGTCTATTTATATTTTGAAATGGCATAAAAGAGTCACTGAACAAAAGCACAAAAGTCTGAAATGATTAGAGAAGGCTACAGATGTCACAAATTATTTTTCAGGCACTGATGCCTACAATGCCATCTGTATTATGTGAGTTTGGGTTGGTTTAAACAACTTGATGACACCTTCATAAATTGGTATTCATGCTGAGTGTGTGAACTGCATTACAAACTAAGCAGCATATTTCTGTAAAGTTTCCTGTGAAATTTGTTTTAAAACCAAGCACATAATAAAATGCACTCTAAGTCAGCTATAGAGAAACGTGTGTCCAAAACATCTGCCTCCCTGAGTATCTGATTGGATATGCACTCAAGTAACAAACAGAATTATGTTTGAGTTAGCTGAAAACACTCATTTTAAGATTTTTTTTTTTTTCGTGGAAGAGGTTCCCCAAACCAGAAATACTGACACTTAAATTTCATTTCTTGAGAAGCTGCTTTGTCTGCTTATGAAATTGTACCTGAAGCTTCTTTCAGTTATAAAGGTCAGATGAAAAAACGAAAGCCCTTAAAGATGAGCATTTAGTATGTCTTTGTGGTCTGTTTCATAATAAAAATGAAAACCCAAGACATTATATTTCAAATGAATGCTAGTAAAGTTCTTTAATACTCAAAGATACAACCCTGCAAAAATCAGCCTGCTTTCAGAGTTGATATTCCACATTTGACAGTTTCACGTCACACTTCCTGACTTTAAGAACATTTCGTGTATACTTTTAATTTTAAAATGAGTATGAGAGAATAAATAGTTAAATCATTCATGCAATTTACCAGCAAATTTTCCTTTTCATAATTTAATTGTAATGAAATCAGTAAAACAGCATTATATATTTCACATACAGATTCATTCACTCATTACTCATATCTATTTGTTCATGGAACACTTTTTGAATATTTACTATATGCTAAGAAAATAGACAAAAAATAGTCTCTGATTTATTCTCTAGATGAGGGAAACAGACATGTAAAATTAATCATAATAAACTGTATAATATTGGTATAAACAGAATGTTCTGGTAATGATTACTACTTACCATACCTGGGGTAGAGTTAAGAGAACAGAAGGAGTTTCAGAGAAAGGGATAATTTTGTTGGGATATGAAGGATAAGTGAGAGTTTATCAGGTAGATGTGGCAAGAAAGGAAATTTTAGCAAAGGGAACACCATGGTAAAATAATTTTATCAGTAAGAAAAAAACAGAGAGCTCTAAAAATCTCAGGCTGGTTCTGTGATTGGATCCCAGTCACCTTTGGGATTGAGGCTGCAGACAAACTTAGAAAGGCTGTCTGAAGGAGTTTTAAATGATGCTAAAGCCATTAGTCTAGAATATCAGTGAAAAATGTTAGGAAGGGAGCCACAGGATTACTATTTGCATTTAGAAGACAATTCTGGCAGACTCGTGAAAGAAATTGGAGCTGGCTGAATGGGAAAGGACATTGACCATAATACTGGCAACAGGGAGATAAATTAAGAAGCTACTGCAAACCGTCAGGCAACAAATGATGAGGACAATGGTACTGGAAGAGTGAGAGCAGACTTGAAGAATATGTTAATTGATACAGTTAAGGACTTGGTGACCAACTCCATATGCAGATTGCGTGAGAGGAAAACATCCTTAATTCTTAGTATTTTCTCACTAAGCAGTTCCCATGTTTTAGATAATGTTTCTTCACACTAAATTGTAATTTCCATTTGAAAAATACCTGCCAAATCTATCAAATGAAAAAGTAACCAGAAACAATTTGGCATTGCCTGGTGATTCTGAGTACCTTCTTCCATTCAGTGCACTTGTATGACCTCCAGCAAGTTGCTACCTTATCTTAGCACCTATCTCATAGTGGTGAATAAGGGTTGGCATGGTTCCTGGCCCAACTGCAGCAATAACCACAAGTAAGCACAGTGGTAACAGAAGACGGTGGCAGTGGTATCCTCTCCCAGAGTTCTCAAGAGCAAATAATTTGTAATTACTGAATGAATTAATGCCAATTCTGCTCTTAAAACTTGCTTTTGCATTACTTGAGTCATAAAGGTTCAGAAGACAGGAGTACATAAATCAAATTCTTAAAATGGCAAGTTGGGCACTGAGGCAAGTTGGTGTGTCCTTGGCCCTTCAAAAGGGGGTAACTACTACTCAGCTGCAGAATGCTATTACAAAAAAATATAGTCCTGTGTTGCCAGATCTCTTTTCAAGTCTGGTCTCTCTCTGCCTCATATGGATGTATGTAGACACACATATATGTATGTACATATATATTAAATAGCATTATTTTTAGAGTTTTAGGTTTACAGAAAAATTGAAAGCACTCCCATATATTCCCTTTCCCCTAGCCCACTACTCCTACTGCACAGTATCCCTGTTACTAACATCTTGCATTAATGTGCCGCATTAGTTACAACGGTTGAGCTAATAGTGATGCATTATTATAAAGTCCATAGTTTACAATCAGGTTCACTCTTGATGGTATACTTTCTTTGGGTTTTGGCAAATGTATGGATTCACTGTTGGATAATGACATGTATCCACCATTATAGTATCAAAAGAGTATTTTCAATGTCCTAAAATCCTGTGTTCTACCTATTCATTCCCCCCTCCCCAGTTCCTGGCAACCATGGCTTTTTCACTGTCTCTGTAACTTGCCTTTTCCATAATGTCATATAGTTGAAACCATAGAGTATATATATATATAGCCTTTCTAAGCCTGTCTTCTTTAATTTAGCAATATGCCTTTTAGGTTCCTCCATGTCTTTTTGAGGTTTGAGAGCTCATTTCTTTTTATCATTGCATGATATGCCATTGTCTGGATGTACCAGAGCAGCTCCTTGTTTTGTCTGTTTCTTTTTTCTTGAGATTAGAATTCTGAATTCTTCTAATACAAAATCTTTCTAAGTTTAAATATTGGCAGTTAATTCAAGTTATTGTTGTTTAACATTTATGTACGGTTCTTAAAAGACTGATTCCTTAGACATACTCCTCCAAATGATGACTCAGTAAATTTGGAGTGGAGAGGGGTCTCATGAATTCGCATATCTAATAAGTTCCCAGGCAGTTGCTGCTGCTGCTGCTCCCTGGCCCACAATTTAAGTAACAATAGTTTAGATAACCAAAACCATAAATTTGGGCTAAGAAAATATTTAAATAAAATGAAGTCACTAAGTATTTTTATTAAGAATTTTCCCTTTGCTTTATTTGACATGTTAAATGAGATATATTAGACACCTTTTCAAAATCAGCATTTTAGGGGAATATGGATAGCACAATAGCCATAACAGAAACATTACAAACTAAATGAACATCTTAATCACCGTTTTCCTCTTCCTGGTTTTATGTAACATCATTCATACCATTATCCATAATAAATATGTACCTTAAACCAAATAGCTGCCTTTTTATTCTTTTGATATCAAGAATTCTTAAAATGAATATTTATTAATTAAATTATATGTTCTAGGCCGGGTGCAGCGGCTCATGCCTGTAATCCCAGCACTTTGGGAGGCTGAGGCAGGCAGATCAAGAGGTCAGGAGATCGAGACCATCCTGGCTAACACGGTGAAACCCCGTCTCTACTAAAAATACAAAAAATTAGCCAGGCATGGTGGTGGGCGCCTGTAGTCCCCGCTACTCAGGAGAACCCAGGAAGTGGAGGTTTCAGTGAGCCGAGATCACGCCATTGCACTCCAGCCTGGGCGACAGAGCAAGACTCTGTCTCAAAAATAAATAAATAAATAAATAAAATATATATGTTCTACTAGACCATAAACGAAAATACTCTGCATCGTGCTGACTTCTAAGAGGCACAGATTTCCATAATGAAGAACCAGAAATTCTAGTACAAAATGGGTTATGTTCCATCTTTTATGTCTGTGTGTATATTTGATCTATGTAGCATAGTCTAATGTTATTGTTATCACTTCCGCCTCTCAGAGAAATCATTAACACAGGGTTTCTTATCCTTTTTTCTACTACCTTGACAGTGGTTCATGTTTAGAATTCATAAACTTGGATGGGGGAAAACATATTTCCTTAATTTCTAAGAAATGGCATTTACTTTAATTATGACTATAAGCAGCAAACCATAGACATACTGCAATAACTGTACTTTATCCATAATATAAATCATAGATTTTTTCATAAGCACATTATAGTTGCAAGTATCTGGGATTATCAGCTATGCTTGTTACTATTTTGAAATTATGATAGTTATTAGAAGTACCTCAAGATAGAGATAATTTTCCAGTATATATTACCCTACTACACATTTATTTTAAACTATTTTGGTGACCATACTTCAATTTATATATTTTTTGGTATTTTGTACATTTAAAAACTAATTCTCAGAGGGTATCTATAGTTTCAATAAGATTTTCCAAGGAGCCTGTGGCATTTAAAGGTTAAGAATCCCCAAACAGCTTGGTAAAAATATCCTGCTTGTTCCCAATTGGCGCTAAGAATCCCATTTAGCTTCAATTATTCCCTCCAGAATAGTTTTCAGTTCTGCCACCTGACTAACATCTTTGATATTGAATATCTGTATGGAAATGTGGCTTTTCAGACAGTAGAAAGGCTCATGTCTTTCTCCACAGAATGAGTGAATCTCACTACATTGAAAGTGTCATGTTATGTGATCTATGTGGATGTTTATAAATTGATTTGATCACAGCATCGATCAGGAGAACATCTGAAAAGAACAGATTAACTATGTCACGTACTGATGTGTTTACGGGATTAACTAAAATGTTTCAGAAAATGAAACAAGGATGCCAGAATTCCTCCAATTATGAGTTAAGTTCCTAACAGAGGTGTGTATTCATTGGGTAAGAATATGCAGATGTTTGGCTCACTGGTTCTTTTGAAGATTAGAAAACCTGAATTTACAACCCGTCTAATCAAATTAACAAAATGATAGGGAATATTACACATTATTTGCTCAAGAAAAATATACTGGTTATCATAACCACATTGAAATGAAATATCAGCTCAAGTTTTCATAAGAACTTCTGGTAAATCTCTTTTTAATATGCAAAGGCTTTCTAATCAAGTATATGGAAAGCAATATAGTTATGTTGACAAGAAGATTTTCCTCATTTCCCAAGACTGAAAACATTTTTTATTATAATAGACATGCAGCTAGAAAAACGTGATAATATTCTATTGTAGTCATCAATGAAAATGAGACATAGCAGAAACAAAATCCCATATATGCAATTGATTTGAATTTTCATAAAGCTTCAGTCTTATTTCCCAATGAGAAATATAAAAAGTCAATTAACCAAATGTCAAGTTTCCTGTATATCCTTACATAGAAGAAAAGAAATAAAGGTTATATCATTAAGTAAACCCAATAAACTCAAACACTCCAAAACTCATCTTACTTAAAAACCTTCTTTGACTGGAAAGGATTATTTTAGACAAGTTAATGTTCACTTTTCAAAGGTCGTGTATCTATTTCATTAAATGCTTTCCAACTTGCTCATGGAATTGTTATGTTAGCTTAAAAAGTCTTCAGATTTATCTCCCTGAATTTCTTATTTAATATCACCCTCTACACCCCAGAATTCACTTGTTTCTTAGAGTCTTTGACTATATAGATCAGTATCCGCTTTTTATGTAGTTTCATAGACGTAGCGCCCTGGAGTAGAGCTGCTCACCCCAGCTGAAACTATAATTGCATCTGCCCTATTCACATTCCCTTAACAGGAATACCAGTATTTGATTAAGCATTTGCAAACACTCTGAGGTACTGTCTAGCTAAATCCACTTAGACCATCCAGCCAATCAGTGAAGGGGTTAGAGACTGCATAATTTTAATGTATCTTAAATTATCTTTGCAAACATAACAAATCGAGAAAATCATAAATTGCAAACTCATCACAATTAAATTATCTATATCTAATTTAAGTTCAAAGAACATTGATTTCCTTTCTTTTGGATATATACCCAGTAGAAAACTTACTGGATCATATGCTGGTTTTCCTTTTAGTTTTTTGGTGAACCTCCATACTATCATCCACAGCGGCTGTACTAATTTACATTCTCACCAACAGTGAGAGCATTCCCTTTTCTCCACATCTATGTCAGCTTCCAGCTTCTATTATTGCTTGTCTTTTGACAAAGGCAATTTTAACTAGAGTTAGATAATGTCTCATTATAGTTTTGCTTCACATTTCTCTGATGATTAGTGATGTTGAACATTTTTTCACATACCTGAGGGCCTTTTGTATGTCTTCTTTAGAGAAATGTCTCTTCAGACCCTTTGTCAGATAATTTTTTTTGTTGTTGTTATTGAGTTGTTTGAGCTCCTTATATATTCTGGTTATGAATTCCTTGTCAGATGAATTGTTTGCTAACAGTTTCTCCCATTCTGTGGATTGTCACTTCAATTTGTTGATTGTTGTATTTGCTGTGCAGAAGTATTTTAGCTTTGTTATCTCATTTGTCTATTTTTCTTTGGTTACTCGAGCTTCCAAAGTCTTACCCAGAAAATATCGTCCAGACCAATATCCTGGATCATTTCTCAAATGCTTTATTTAGTACTTTCATTGTTTTGATCTTAGATTTAAGTCTTTAATCCATTTTGATTTGATTCTTGTCTATAGTGAGAAGTCGGGGTCTAGTTTCATTCTTCTGCAGACAGTTAACCAGTTTCCCCAGCGCCATTTATCAAAGAGACTGTTCATTCCCCAATGAATGTTCTCAACACCTTTGTTGAAAATAAGTTGGTTGTAAATATGTGGATTTATATCTGGGTCCTCTATTCTGTTCAATTTGTCCATATGTCTGTTTTAATGCCAATAGCATGCTGATTTGGTTACTATAGTTTTACAGTAACTTTTGAAGTCAAATAATGTGATGCCTATAGCTTTACTCATGTTCTTTTTTGCTTATGATTGCTTTGTCTATTTGGGGTCTTTGTAGTTCTATATACATTTTAGGATTTTTTTCCCATGAATAATGCCATTGGTATTTCGATAGGGATTGCAGTGAATCCATAAATTGCTTTGGGTAGTGTTGTTATTTTAACAATATTAATTCTTCCAATCCACGAGCATAGAATATCTATCAATTCTTTGTGTACTCTTCAATTTCTTTCATCAATATAGCATAGTTTTTTCTTGTATAGATCTCTGTATGCCCATGTTTATTGCTGAACTATTCACAATAGCCAAAATACAGAATCAATGTAAGTGTCCATCAACAGATAAATGAATGAAGAAAATGTGTTCTGTATGTATGCACACACACACACATACACACACACACTAGAATATTATTCATCCATATAAAGGAATGAAATCCTATCATTTGCAGCAATGTGAATGGAACTTGACGTCATTATGTTAAATGAAATAGGCCAATAACAAAAAGATAAATACCACGTGTTCTCACTCATAAGTAGGAGCTAAAAATGTGGATGTCATGAAGACAGAGAAAAGACTGGTGGTTACCAGAGGCCAGAAAGGATAGTGGGGAGGGAGGATAAAGAAAAGTTGATTAATGGGTACAAAAAGCAGTATGATCAAAGGAACAACACCCAGTGTTAGATACACTAGTAGGGTAACAATAGTTTAAAATAATTTATAGTAGATTTCAAAATAGCTAGTAGAGAACTATTTGAAAGTTTATAGCACAAAGAAAAGACAAATATATAAGGTGATGGATTGACCTTTACAAATTATATGAATGTATTAAATTATCACATGTACCCCCAAACTATGTACATCTATTATGCATTTGTAAAAAACAAAATAAATTTTAAAATAACATTTTATCAGACATGGTCATTTGAAATTCAGCCTCAAAATATTTATTTGGCAAAGATAGTTAGAAACTCAGTTTTCAGGAATCCAGATTCATATTTGAGGCTCAAACTGAAGGTCAAGTAAAAGTAAAACTTCATTATTGGCTTAGCCGTGTGTGTGTGTGTGTGTGTGTGTGTGTGTGTGTGACAGAGAGAGAGAGAGAGAGATTTAATTTTTGCATCAAGCACAGATACTATGTTTACTGAACAAAACACAATTGGGATGGTAAGTGATGGCAAATAATTAATTATAATAAGCTCATAACAGAGTTATCACAACCCATAATTTACCGCCATTTCCAAAATGGATTACATCATTAGTGACTCACAGCAGGCAGGAAGTACAAAACTCTCAAGTGGAAATAGCCTTGAAATAGCTGATAAAACAAGTTGTGAAGCTGAGAAACAGTTTAGCACTTATGCTTTCACGCTTCACTGTGCCTGTCTTAATAACACATCCAGGAGCTCCTATTTCAGAGTCAGGGACTTCAGAGTATTCCAAAGTAGACAAAGCATTCACTTTAGAGCTAAGAAAACTGTGTTCATATCCTGCCTGTCTCTTCCAGTTATTAACTGTATTATTCAGGCAAGTCAACTAACCTCTTGGGATTTCATATTTCCCATCTGCAAAATGGGACTGATATCTGAATTGACAACTCATGCATTGTCTTGATTTTCAAGTGAGGTGTAATATATGAAACCATTTCTATAAACTGAAAACACACAAATTTATAGTATGCTTTTGTACATATTGTCATCCAAGCCATGAGGAGGAAATGTTGCTGGTGGAGTAGGTAGAAGGCAAGTGGAATTGAGAACAAGTTTCTAGAATAGTAGGTGGTATTAATCCCCTCCCATCCTTCCCCATAAATGAGCATTTTATTATTTGATAAGGAGAGTTTGAGGATGGAAGGTTCTCTGCTTTGAGGAGTTTGGAAGACAAGACTCCTTCCAAGTCTTCCATGTAGTTGTTTGGTCTCAAAAATATTCCTAACCTCAGTCACTTTCTTCAGCCAGGAGAGGGAAATTAACATTGCTGAGTGTCTAAGAAGGCCGGTAAGACACTATGGGCTTTAAAGATGTTCTTTTGATAATTTACAACCAATAATTGAGAGACCCAAGGCTTAGAAAGTTCAAGCAAATTACTCAAAAACAACTACTGCTTATAAGATTTTGGGTTTGACCCAAGACTCCGCACTGAAAGCTTCTCCAGCAAACTACACAAGTTGTTCCAGAGCATTTATTTGTTTAAAAATCAGTCATTTCTTTCTTTTTTTTTATCGGAATTGGAAATTTTCATGTTGGAATTCTACCGTAGGGACATTTTAATATTTACTCAACTGGGGGCAATATAAAATGCCATCACAAGGAAAATATAATAATACTTAGGTGCTATTCCAATAATTTAGTATGTATATTTTTGCATATTTTATCCTATTTAATTCCCATGACAGTCTTAAAAGGTATTATTATGATTATTCCCAGGTTTCAGATGGCAGTGAAAGTTTGTGACATCTGGCACTATGCTTGCTATTCTGCCTCTCTTGTAGAAGCAATCGTGTTAGGATAATAATGTAATTTATTGCTCAAATTGGGCTCTTTGGGGAGTAAAAGAGCAGTTATTATAGTTATTCCAGGCAGCAGGTGTAGACCTGAACAAATCATATATATAGTCACTGTAAACAAAGTAGATAGCAGTCCAGCATCAAATCTCCTACCTTTCCCTTATTGAATACAGTTTTGGTGGGTGTGATGGTTAATTTTATGTGTCAACTTTACTGAATTAAGGTAAACTCAAATAGCTGGAAAAGCATTATTTCTGGGCATATCTGTGAGGGTGTTTCTGGAAGAAATTAGCATTTGACTCAGTGGACTGAGTAAGGAAGATCCGCCCTCATCCAATGTGGGCAGGCACCATCCAATTGGCTAAGGTCCCAGATAGAACAGGAAGGCAGGAAAAAGGCAAATTATCTTTCTTGTCTGCAGCCGGAAACACTGACTAAAACAGTAGGCCTATCAATTAAAAGTATACACTTTCTATGATGAAGGACTAGTTCCATGACTCAACTAAGCTGATAATAAGAAAATAATACTTTTAGAATTTGAGCTTTGGTCTGCCTGAAATTCAGTTGAAGTTCCTTCCTTGCAGCACTGTGCTTCTGCTCCCTAGAACTCCGCATGTAACTGGGTTCTCTTACTCTCTCTCTCTAGGAGAGAATATGAATATGGTGGGTGCTATGATGCTATGATGTGCTGCCTAGATCCTCATCCACCAATAAGTAACTTATTACCAAACTTACCGGGGTGCTGCCGGGGAACAGCTCCAGTTATCAGTCCAGCTTTGAAAACTGCCTAAATTGAAGAGAGTTGCCTTTCTCAAAGCCTTGCCCCCTTCTGAAGGCAGCCTGTATTCAATGATAATGGATTCAGGGCATAGTAATCTGACTCACTAGTGCCAGTATGGGACAGTTTTGAAGGGTGTTGTGTCCCATTCTCAAAACCCTCCATCGGGCTGGAAGAAGATTCCATTCAGACTTTATCATAACTCAAGTCAACTCAGTGGTATGCTGCTGCTGGCTAATACCTGCTCACAAGAGCTGGTTGTGTTCATACAATTCTTCTGTACTTTACATCCAGTGATATGAAGTTGATAGCTTAAAATCAGCCATAGTGAGACTACATATATCTCAGAGCCTACTTCCCAAATGTGATGGCTAATTTTATGTATCAACTTGAGTAGGCTAAAATACTCAGATATTTGTTGCTATAGTGTGGATATGGTTTGACCCCTCCCCTCCAAAACTCATGTTGAGATTTGATTTCCAGTGTTGGAGGTAGGCCTAATGGGAGATATTTGGGTCATGGGGGTGGATCCCTCATTATTAATGTCCCCTGAGGTGTTAGCGGGGAGTGAGGGAGTTGTTGCAGTATCAGTTCCTAAGAGAACAGGTTGTTAAAAGGAGCCTAGCACCTCCCTCCTTTCTCTCTGTCTTTTCTCTCATGATGTGATCTCTGCACAGACTGGCTCCCCTCCCCCTTGCACATTGAGTAGAGGTAGCCTGAGGCCCTCTCCAGATGCATATGCTGGCACCATGCTTTTTGTATGGACTACAGTACCATGAGCCAATAAATCTCTTTTCTTCCTTTTTTTTTTTTTTTAGACAGAGTCTCACACTGACACCCAGGCTGGAGTGTAGTGGTTCGATCTCAGCTCACTGCAACCTCTGCCTCCTGGGTTCAAGTGATTCTCCTGCCTTATCCTCCTGAGTATCTGGGATTACAGGTGCCTGCCACTATGCTTGGCTATTTCTTTCTCTTTTTTTTTTTTTTTTTTTTTTTTTTTTTTTGTGGGGGGGTTTTTTTTTTTTGTTTTTTTTTTTTTGTAGAGATGAGGTTTCACTTTGTTGGCCAGGCTGGCCTCGAGCTCCTGACCTTGTGATCTGCCTGCCTCAGCCTCCCAAAGGCTGGGATTACAGGTGTGAGCCACTACACCTGGCCAAATCTCTTTCCTTACAAATTACCTAGTCTCAAGTTTTCCTTTGTAGCAACACTAATGGGCCAAAACATTTGGTCAAACATTATTTTAGATGTTTCTATAGTGGTATTTTTTAGATGAAATTAGGTTGATTACCAGACTTTGAGTAAAGCAGATTACTTTCTATAATGTAGGTTCATCTCATCCAAATAAGTTGAAGGCTTTAATAGATAAAGACTAACCTCTTCTGAAGAAGAGGGAATTCTGCTGGTAGGCTGCCTTTGAATTTAAAGTGCAGCATCATGTCTTCCCTGGGTCTCCAGTCTGCCAATATACCCTGCAGATTCTGCAGCTGTCAGCCTCTACAATCATGTGAACCAGTTCCTTAAAATAAATCTCTCTCTGACATGCTGCTCTGTACTACCTTGCCACTGGACCACTTCATATTGGCTAGGCTCCATACCACACTCTGCCTGGATCAGATACTGTATGGACAACACACCCACCCCACTTGGATTCCAGATCCTCAGGCCAAACTGCTTTCTTTTCATGCACTGAGGCCCTCCCTACCTGACTTGGCTTTGGCACTCCAACTTCGCTGGGTGAAAGTACCTTTCCCATGTGAAAGTACCCTTTACTCTGGTCAGGCTCTTACATTGCATTTTGAAAAGTCCTCCTACAAGAATGCCTTCTTTACCCTGCTCAGGTTCTGACATGCCATACCATCCATAGGATTGCCGGTACCAATCTGCAGAGGTTCTAACTCTTCAAGCAAGGATGCCTTTCTACCAGGACTCTATTCTCAACCTGCTTGGGCCCTGAGGCCCATGTCGTTGCCCTATTTATACCCACATATGTGGTCACACATGGATGCCTTTCTCTCCCTACATTAAGTTCTGTCACTCTACTCACACTGACCATTGCTCTCCCTCTGTGTTCAGTGCCACCTAAGGGTTTTGGGCTGAAGTGGTAGGAAAAAAGGGGAATGGAAAGGAAAGGAATAAAAGAAAGGCTTTTGCTTAATTTTACATGCAAAGGAGATGTTTGCTGTTAGAGTGATCACTCCCAAAAGCTCATTCAAAGAAGAGGGTGCCTTTTTTTAGCCTTTCAAATATTTGAATATCTGAAAGTTGCTTAATCAGCAAAGCTCACTTAGTAATAGAATTCCTCTATCAACCCTAGAAGGATACAATTTTAAAAGTGCTACATGTGCCTATTGGAGAAACAGATCAATTGACCACGTTATGTTTTCTAATATTCCAGGTGTTTTTTGTGTACTTTTCACTTTTCCTCAAATACAAGCTAAATTCTGCAATGGCAGGGAATATGCCTTCCTCACATTTGCAATCACAGGGATCTGGCACAATTCCTGGAACCTGATAGGCCCTAAGAATATTTATTTATTTATTTATTTATTTATATATTTATTTATTTTTATTATTATATTTTTATTTTTATTATTATACTTTAAGTTCTAGGGTACATGTGCACAACGTGCAGGTTTGTTACATATGTATACATGTGCCATGTTGGTGTGCTCCACCCATCAACTCTTCATTTATGTTAGGTATATCACTATCCCTCCCTCATCCCCCACCCCACAACAGGCCCCAGTGTGTGATGTTCCCCATCCTGTGTCCAAATGTTCTCATTGTTCAATTCCCACCTATGAGTGAGAACGTGTGGTGTTTGGTTTTCTGTCTTTGCGATAGTTTGCTGAGAATGATGGTTTCCAGCTGCATCCGTGTCCCTACAAAAGACATGAACTCATCCTCTTTTATGGCTGCATAGTATTCCATGGTGTATATGTGCCACATTTTCTTAAGCCAGTCTATCATTGATGGGCATTTGGGTTGGTTCCAAGTATTTGCTATTGTGAATAGTGCCACAATAAACATACGTGTGCATGTGTCTTTATAGCAGCATGATTTGTAATCCTTTGGGTATATACCCAGTAATGGGATGGCCGGGTCAAATGGTATTTCTAGTTCTAGATCCTTGAGGAATCACCACACTGTCTTCCACAATGGTTGAACTAGTTTACAGTCCCATCAACAGTATAAAAGTGTTCCTATTTCTCCACATCCTCTCCAGCACCTGTTGTTTCCTGACTTTTTAATGATCACCATTCTAACTGGTGTGAGATGGTATCTCATTGTGGTTTTGATTTATTGAGATGGAGTCTCACTTCGTTGCCCAGACTGGAGTGCAGTGGCGTGATCTCGGCTCACTGCAATCTCCGCCTCCTGGGTTCAAACAATTCTCCTGCCTCAGCCTCCTGAGTAGCTGGGATTACAGGCACGCACCACCACGCCCAGTTAATTTTTGTGTTTTCAGTAGAGACGGGGTTTCACCATGTTGGTCAGGCTGGTCTCCAACTCCCGACCTCAGGTGATCCACCTGCCTCGGCCTCCCAAAGTGCTAAGATTACAGGCGTTAAACACAGTGCCCAGCCAACAATATTTATTTAATGACTGAATTGAGTTCCTCTAGACATGTCTTTTGGAACAAATAAAAAGTTATTTTGTTTAGACATGTGAGACCTTAAGAAAAATTGACCAGTGTACCAGACACAGATCATGACATCTAAACTTCTTACACAGAGCTTTAAATAAACACCTTGTGCTCAAAGATGCCAAGCAAAAAGTGACTCTGTTCAATACTCTCTTGAATTCATAATCAATCGAAAATCTTTTCCACCTGTGGAGTTTGACCCAGTGATATCCTTTCTACTGAGTTCAGCTAATAGCTTTCTCTTCGTGTAATTTTCTTCTCAGCTTGGAGTCCAGATCTTGGTCTAATTTCACTTTCTCCAACTCAAAACCACAATCAGTGCCCTTTGGTAACCCTTCTTTTAGACTTCCTCTTCTTCTAATAGAAAGATCCAGCATATCCTTTAAATTCTTTCACTATGAGGAATCAGAATGTTATGTTGCATCTATTCCTATTAAGTTAAATTGCAAGAATTCTAAGTGTTAATGAAAACCAATTTTAATATAAACACAAATAATAAAATGTTGATAAACATTCAAGCACATCTTAAGATGACTAAATTCCCAAATCAGTGGTTCATCCTTTCTAAAGCTAATTTTATTCGTATTTTGATAATATAATGAGGTTGTAAGTGTAAGCATGTACATATGTCTCAGTTAATTACCAATCTCTGAAAATGGTGATAATTACCTAATGTGTGAAGAAAACAAGAAAAATTTTAAAAAAGAAACTTTAAAAGGAAAGGACTTTCCTCAAAGGAAAACAGACAAACAGGATGGTTCCTTCAAATTATTGATTAATTTTGTCTTAAAAGACAGTGAAGCAGGTAAAAGTTCCCCATGCAAAATATCAATCTTCTAATTGACGTCTGTTAGATTATATTATTCTATTCTTTAGAGAAATATTTTGTTGATTTTCTCTCACATTAACACTCACTTAAAAATGAGAAAGTAGCATCTTACTATTTCCCTGTGATTTTCTCCTTTGAAATGTTTTTGAAATGCTCTTGGAACAGTGGACACATTTTGCATTTTGTGTTACAGTTTCACTTGGATTTCAGTTTTTCAGTGTGTTTATTAATGTATATAAAGATATCATTATTCAGTAGAGACTATCTTTCAGATACTTTGCTAGATATTAGAATTATATTAAGGGGGGGAGGGAAACAGACCCAACTGCTATCATCCTTAAACTTAAGACTTACTACAAACCAAAAAAGCGTTTTTTAGTTTTTATAAACATGGTTGATTTTTTGATTTTCTGAATTCTAAATTTGTATAGATTGTGCATGTGTGTGTCCTCAAATTCAAATATCCATCCTATAATCAAGTTCTAAATTTAAATTGCTAGTATTTGAGGCCGCCACATCATGTGCTTTCTTATGTTCCTTATAAAGAACTTTTCAATATTAAAACTAAATAAACGTTTTGAGTAGATAATTGAAAAAACCTTTTGACTTAACAATTCTCTGTTTAGTCAACAGAGTTTGTTCTCCTGAATCTCACATCGTATATATGTTGTTTCTCTGGATACCAAGTGTAGATTTTGTGTGTTTTGTAATAAATCTATCATATCTTTCCTTGAAAGACAAGTATATCATGCTTCTATCACCTCTTGTCAAAAAATGTGTCTAGTGTTGAAATCATATAAATATTTTAAGAATTTAAGCTATAACTCCAAATTTCAAATATAATTAATGTTACACAGAAATAGAATGCTACAGATGATCTGTGTATATTTCACTTATATTTAAGCCATTAATTGCCCAAAGATCACCTTTTGGGTGATCATCTACATGGTAATTTACCCCTATTACCAGTTTTGCCTGATAAAGATTGTGAATTTCTAGATTCACCCCTTTTTTTTCTGTGTTCAATTCTGAACTACTTTTTCTGTCTCATTATGTTGGGACATTAGAATAATTCTATGTAATGCCTACACTATGCCTACATTGATGCCTACTAAAATGTTTTATAAATACTTCAGCATCTGTGATTCAGTATGATCTAAAGCTTTGCACTATTTGGCATGCCAAATGGTTCAGTAATCTTAATTGGGAAGAGTTTACATATTAAGACATCTTCATTTTAAGATGAAATCCTACAGCTAGAAGAAATCTTGGATGATATCAGTCAATACTATTATTTTATAAATAAAAAAACTAAGACCTATAAAATATAGAGTGAGCACTAAGGAAAATAGCTCATGACAGAGAAGCCATTTTTAGAAATGTCATCCTGAATTCTTGTCCTTTTTTTTTTTTTTTAAACCCAGTTTACAACAGATATTTCTATGTGGCCCTACTTAAACTCCACCATTTCCACTAACTTCACATTGTTATTTACTTATTCCTTAGGATGTTCATCTATATTCACTATCCCTGTCCTATAACAGCTTCGAGGTTGTTACCGTACAGATATGATTCTGATTATGCTAAAGAATATGAAGGGACACACAGCCATCCTCGCTACTGTATGCCAAATAGCCAAATAGAAAACTGCTCCAATCAGCACAGCTGCCATAGTCTGGGTGTCAAATGGACAACAGCAGTGAGATGAATAACAGAACACCATACTAAAGAATGTGGATTGAGACAGAGTTCTGTTCTTTTTCGTAAGTGACTTCAGAAACCTCAGCTCACTATTAAGACTTCCACTACTTCATCTACACAAAAAGAAGGTGTAAAATACATTTATATTTTTAAAAGTGGCACCAACTAACACTCTAGTTAGTACCATTTTATAACGGTAAAACTGACAATAATATCTTAATTCTGCCAACAAATATTTTGGTTGCTATTTTAAGCACAGTGAGAATAAAAATCTTACGGTATTTAACTCTGTTTCTATCTAACATTGTTTTTTATAAGACACAAATATTCAGTGCATATAAGAAAAGAAACTAACACACTTTTTTAGAAAGACCCTATCTCTGTTTACCCCCTATTTCATTCAAAATGAATATGAAGACATGGTGTTGTGTTCCCAGCCAAGTTCTTCTAGACTACATCTACCACACTCAGGCTATGACTGAAACTTGTGTATCTCATGTACATCTCATGTCTTTCAGCATTCTGTTTCCTGGGCTGCAATCTTGTGACACCATCTATTAAGCACAGAGTTGAAGCAATTACTTTGATTAAAATCACTCACAGCTGAATAGGCTCTCAGATTATCAAAACTGTTTATGAAAGGCACTCGATGACTTTTAAAAAATTATTATGTTATTTAAGAATTCTACATGACACAAATATTTAACAGTTAAATAGATATTTCCCCACATATACAAATTGGTGGCTCTTTTATCAACAACAATTTCTTTTCTTACCACATTCCAGTGTAATGACATTTTGTTTCTCATTCTAGTGGTTGTTTGTTCGTTTCTGATACAGAGTATTTATGTTAGAATGTAAAATCACAACATAATTTTTCAAAAGAAAAAATACACTTGATTGGCCGGGTGCGATGGCTCACGCCTGTAATCCCAGCACTTTGGGATGACGAGGCGGGCGGATCACGAGGTCAGGAGATTAAGACTATCCTGGCAAACACGGTGATACCCTGTCTCTACTAAAAATACAAAAAAAAAAAAAAAAAAAAACGTTAGCCGGGCGTAGTGGCGGAGTGCCTTGTAGTCCCAGCTACTCGGGAGGCTGAGGCAAGGAGGAATGCGCCGTGAACCCGGGAGCGGAGCTTGCAGTGGAGCGAGATCTTACCACTGCACTCCAGCCTGGGCAACAGAGCCAAACTGGTCTCAAAAAAGAAAAAAAAAAAAAAAAAATTACACTTGATTTTCTTATGTTGCTCAGCCTTATCTTTTCCTATAAACTAACCCTCTTGTTTATAAGAGGTTATAACAAAAACATTTAAAAATGATTTTCCAAGTGTTATTTGTTGTCATATCATTTAAATAATTAAAGTTAGTGAACATTTAAAGGTCTGATTTCATCCTTTATTCCCTGCGTTCTTGAGATAGAATTGTCTAATTTTTCCTTACTCACCGATGCTACTCTCATCATTATTTATCCACCACCCTCTGAGTTTCTTTATTTGAGGTCCACACCATCTGTCTCAGCCACCCACTTAATCATTCCTGTTGTTCTCTCCTGTCCTCACTCCTACCACAATGCATACCAATTCTGAACTCCCTAAAATGATACCAGTGTGGGACTCACATTTATTTATTTTTTCTACTCTAGACTGCTTCAATCATCTTGATGCAACTGGCATGAACTTTCAGATCTCTTAAATGAAGAAATATCCATTCTAGCAGAATATTCATTAATAATATAGAACACATTTATTAGACAATGGGAATACAGCTGTTGAACCAAGAACACTCCAGCATTTCACAGATTTACGTTCACTTTTATGGCCTTAGTATCCTGGCCATTTCCTCCTCATTGCATGCATATTTCAGTGTCTTTTACCCCCTCAAGAAATTCAAGTAGGCAACAGAAGAAAGAGTACAACTTTGGATTCAGAGACTTGTTCAATTCCTGACTTTGAGGCTTGTATACTATGTGATAACAGATACATGTGGTAAGTATCGGGATAAGAAAAATTGATTATCTTGGAATTTTAGCAAGTATGAAAAGTGAGGCTAGTCAGTGATAAGTTATCACCAAATTCTAAAAGAAGCTATTGGTAAGATAGCAGTACTGATACTGTAACAGTGAATCTATCATACATCTCTAATTTCTATGGGAGAAGATAAGAAATTTGAAGACGAGTTCAATGAAGCAAGGGAATTTAAAGGCATTGGGTACATGGTGGCATTTCCTATGTCTAGGAAAGGGAAGTAGTGTGCTTCTTATCTCTTGAGTCAAGTGACAGGAATCTTAAAATATCTATTTTCAGAGGTTGTAGCTGCTTTTAAGAGATTAGCATCTCACTCTTGCAAAAATATTTAATGGTCATAAAATTATAATCTCAAATAATGCTTTGGGTTATGACAGAATGTAATGGGATAGTAACATGACTTAGTTTCTTTAATGTTTGGAGACATGTAAGGCAGGAATCATCTTGAAAGAGATTGTAAGGGCTGAGTGGGGAAAATAAGTCAGTGGTTGAAGAAGTACCTCTGCAAATTTGGATGTGGTAAGGAGTCATGAATTCCTACAGCGAAGTGGATATGGTAAGAATTATTGCACTCAAGTCTCTCCTCTATAGGGCTGTCTGATGAGGTAAGAAAGCCTCAGAAGCGAGTTCTTGCATGGTGTTCTGTCTGAAGAAGGAACTGAGAGATAGTGAAAGAAATTAGGTGGGAGTCATTGGTCTTTTGGAAATTTTACAGTAAAGTAGTCTCCAAAATGCTTCTCACAAAAAATGAAAATATAAATGCATGCCGCATTGGAGAGTGTGAAGGCCAACCAGTATTAGCTAAAAACTAGGCTGCACCATAGTATCTAAAAATGAGACTTTTAAAATAGCTGGGTGAAAAACCTCAGATAAATCAAATAAAGCCTGGGAAGAGAAGTCTGGCAGCAAATTTAGAGGAAATTACAAGAGAAATCATTTCCAGTAGTTCAGCCCAAATAAAAATATCTCTCTTTCCTCAGTTCCCTTAATTATAAAATGGGAATAATGGAATTTACTTTTTAAGCATAATTTAAGGATTGAAGAGGAAGACTTAAGGTAGAAGACTTAGTACCTAGGGCACTCAGTAGTTGCTCAATAAATGGAAGCTATTAAAAGGACTTCCAACTTTAATTGTAACAATTTGTTAGTCTTCTTTTAGCTATCAATAAATTCCGACTATGTCAATTACACTCTGATTTTTTATAGTGCACACTGTAGTAATCCTCAACATTAGACTATTTTCAATTTCTCTTTTTTTCTTATTCTGCTCCAGGCTAAACTGTCCTGCTGGGAAAAAAAAAAATAGATTAAAAAAACACTAACTCATCTCAATACAGATCTATACCTCTTTCATCATCTTAGTATGTCTCCAAAAACCCATTATCTTTTGATTACAAAATCAAAGTCAAGTTTTTCTGCCTGTCACATCTTCTGTGTGCAATCAGAATATATATCGTCATTTATTAATTTATAAATTCACCCAACAAATATTTATAGAGTGCCCACCATACAGATTAAAGTCCCCTAGAAAGACCTCTGCAATTGGTTGGGCACGGGGTCTCATGCCTGTAATTCCAGCACTTTGGGAGGCCAAGGTGGGTGGATCACTTGAGGTTAGGAGTTCGAGACCAGCCTGGACAACATGGTGAAATTTCGTCTCTACTAAAAATACAAAAATTAGCCTGGCATGGTGGCACGTGCCTGTAACCCCAGCTACTGCGAGGTTGAGGCAGGAGAATTTCTTGAACCTGGGAGGAGGAGGTTGCTGTGAGTCAAGATTGTGCCATTGCATTCCAGCCTGGGCAACAGAGTGAGACTGTCTCAAAAATAAATAAATAATAAAAAGAAAAACCACTGAAATCAATAAACTTATGTTTAGTGAGAAAAGAAATATGTTTTATTTCCTTATTCATAATAAAGAAGTAAAACATTCATTATATTAGGTAGTCAGTAGTACAAAGCAGAAAAATATAGCAGAATAAGGGAGTAGAAAGTGTCACAGGTTGAAGTAATTTTATATAATATGACCAAAGAAGAACTTAGAGAGATGGCAAATGGGTTAACCCATTTATGCCTACTGTTCCATTATAGGAATGCTAAGCATGTGGGAGTTATCTATATCCTACTGCTCAAGGTCATTGCCAAGGTCTGATTTTTCAAATTCGAAAAAATTGCAACCTCAGGCATAATTAAAGAGATTGAAGGTAAGGGAGCAAACCGTGTGGATATTCAGGAGAAACTGCCAGGCAGAGAGAATAGGAAGTAGAAAGGTCCTAAAGTAGAATTGTTCTTGGTATGGTTCACCTGTGCCTTGGAGAGAGAGAAATAAGCACAAAACTGATTTACAATTTAACAGGACTTTATATTTTAATAGGCTCACTCTGACTGTTATGTTGATCAGAGATGGAAGGGTGATAAAGAAAATTTAAAACAACAACAACAACAAATAAAAACAAAACCAAAACAAACAAAAACACTTAGTAGATTGCTACAATGATTCAGGTAAAAATATCAGCAGCTTAGACTAAAATATTAACAGTAGCAGGGAAGATGATGATAAGCGTTAATATTTTTAATGAGATGATGAGTCAGATGTTGATAGTAAGAGAAAGAAATGGTGCAATGAGACTTCCTGGTTTGGCCTGAGCAAATGAAAGAATGGAGTTTTTGTTTTCTAAGAGGATTAACTTCCTGAAAAGATGAGGCTTTGTGGGGACTATCTGGCGCTGAGTTTGGACATCTTAAGATTTAGATGAGTGTTGGATAGTCAAGGGAAGATATCCAGAATACCATTAGATGTTCAATTCTGGATATCAGGGGAGACGTCTGGGCTGCAGATTAAAATGATATTGAACATTGACACACTACATGAAATTACCATGGGAATGACTGCCAACAGAAAATTGGCCAGTTCATTACTCTTAGGCCTTACCCTTAGGACATACCCACACTTGGGTTTAGGGTGAAAAGGCACCAGCAAATAACAAAGGGAAGGGATTGCCAAAAAAGTAGGAGAAAATTATATTCCAGTGTAGTAACTTAAAAGCCAGGTGAAAAATTTATTTCAAAAAGGAGATCATAATCAACTGTGTCAAATTATGCTGATAAGTCAAGAAACATGAGAACTGAGAACTGACTGTTAAATATAGCACCACAGGAATCATTAGTGACCTCGGCAACAACAATTTTGTTGTATTGTGAGGATAAAAGTCAACTGCAGGGAACTCAAAACAAAATGGTGGTGGGGAGCTGGCTCAAGAGAGTGACAGCCAACTCTTTCAAGAACTTTTTGGAATAAGAAAAGAAAAATGAACAAATCCATGATAAGTATTCGCTAGAGAAGTATTTTGTTTATACATTTGTTTTTAAGGGACATGTTTGCATAAACATGCATAAACAGCATGTTTGCATTCTGGTAAGAATAACCCAAGAGAGAAAACTGATTAAAGAAGTAAGCAGGATTCTGTAGTCCTAGTTATGTGGGAGGCTGAGGTAGGAGGATTGCTTGAGTCCAGGAGTTTAAATCCAGCCTGGGCAACATAGTGAGACACCATTTCTTAAAAAAAAAGTAGGTATAATTGTGTGAACAGTGCATTTGAGCTTAAGTAGTTAAGAGGTAAGAGGAAAGAACACCTAGAGGATGGGCTGGTTGTAATTGGAAACATGGACAATGTATTCATAGTAATAGTGTAGAAGGCTGAGCTAAGGGGTACAAATTCAAGTAACTGGGTAGATGGGTAGACGCCATGGTGAGACTAGGGGGAGTTTTCTTTGCATCTATTTTTCTCAGTGAAACAGAAGGTAAGATAATGAGAATGAGGACTGAGAGGAAGTATTGTTGGTGTGAGGGAGGGGAGTGATGAATTTATAAAATAATAATTTACAAAGTGGAAAAAAGGATAGACAAGGGAAATACCATATGACTGACGGACAGCATTAAAGCCTGCCTGAGAGTAGTGATTTAAGTATTTAACTTAAGAAAACTCAGCATGACTATATGAACCATCTCCCAAATAAACTCATTATTCTATTAGATCAGTCTCTTCAACACACTATTTAATCATTCTATTCTGTGCATGAGGAGATGGAATAACAGAGGGACTTTTGTCCTTCAACTTGGAACTTTTGTGTTCTCCCTTATATCTATATAAGTTCCAGCCTTTATTCAAGGACAAACCAATGCCTCATCTTTTCCATGAAGTTCCTAGTAATGTAACTCTCTATCTTGTCTTTTCCCCTTTTATATTCTTTCGTATTCTGTAGTGGTTGAGAGAAAATACTCAGAATTAGACAGCCTTACTTCAAATGTCAGCTGCACGACCCTGAGGAAGTTCCTTAACCTTTCTGAGTATGTTTCCTAATCTATAAACAAATACATTAAAGCATATGATATACTTCATTGGGCTTTGATTGAAAATTCCATATCATAATTCAGCTCAACCACTTAATATATAGCCGATACATACTAAAAGTTCAAAAAATATTGATATTTAGCTACATTTACTATTATCACACAATTTATTAATTAATATGTTTAAGCTGTGTCATGGGGGAAAATATATCTTCCTAATCATTATGCTATGTAAGCTTATCAAGGATAGGAACTATGTGCTACATTTGCTTTTAAATTTTTCATAAAATATAGCTTAGAAATGAGACACTGGATGAATATAAAATGAAAATTTTACTTAAGAATTTATATTGTGGAGAGCAGTGGTTCTCCCAGCACGGAGGCTGAGATCTGAGAACGGACAGACTACTTGCTCAAGTGGGTCCCTGATCCCTGAGTAGCCTAGTTGGGAGACATCCCCGACTAGGTGCAGACCGACACATCACACCTCACACAGCTGGGTACACCCTGAGACGAAGCTTCCAGAGCAAGAATCAGACAGCAACACTTGCTGTTCAGCAATATTCTATCTTCTGCAGCCTCCGCTGCTGATACCAGGCAAACAGGGTCTGGAGTGGACTCCAAACAAACTCCAACAGACCTGCAGCTGAGGGTCCTGACTGTTAGAAGGAAAACTAACAAACAGAAAGGACACCCACACCAAAACCCCATCAGTACATCACCATCATCAAAGACCAAAGGCAGATAAAACCACAAAGATGGGGAAAAGCAGTGCAGAAAAGCAAGAAATCCAAAAAATCAGAGGGCATCTCCCCCTACAAAGGAACACAGCTCATCGCCAGCAATGGATCAAAGCTGGACAGAGAATGACTTTGATGAGTTGAGAGAAGAAGCCTTCAGTCGATCAAACTTCTCAGAGCTAAAGGAGGAACTATGTAACTAGTGCAAAGAAACTAAAAACCTTGAAAAAAGAATGGATGAATGGATAACT
>NW_016815705.1:0-1955 GCF_001698545.2 Rhinopithecus bieti | reverse complement strand
TACATGACCCAGCCATCCCACTACTGGGTATATACCCAAAGGATTATAAATCATGCTGCTATAAAGACACATGCACACGTATGTTTATTGCGGCACTATTCACAATAGCAAAGACTTGGAATCAACCCAAATGTCCATCTGTGACAGACTGGATTAAGAAAATGTGGCACATATACACCGTTGAATACTATGCGGCCATAAAAAAAAGGGGTTTGTGTCCTTTGTAAAGACATAGATTCAGCTGGAAACCATCATTCTCAGCAAACTATCACAAGAACAGAAAACCAAACACCGCATGTTCTCACTCATAGGTGGGAATTGAACAATAAGTTCACTTAGACACAGGAAGGAGAACATCACACACTGGGGCCTATTGTGGGGAGGGGACGGGGGAAGGGATAGCATTAGGAGATATACCTAATGTAAATGATGAGTTAATGGGTGCAGAACACCAGCATGGCACCTGTATACATATGTAACAAACCTGTACATTGTGCACATGTACCCTAGAACTTAAAGTATAATAATAAAAATAAAAAATAAAAATAAAAAAAATTAACAAATTTGCAGGACATTTCTTAAGGGATTGTAAAAGTTTCATACAGAATTACAGGTTACACATGTGCATTAAACTTCTAAACAGCAATACTTCATTTCTTATGAAGACTTAATAATGTTCTTTACAAAGAACTAAAGAATCTGTGCAACTAAAGATGACAAATATTAATATTATGTTTTGGGATGCTGTATTTTCTTATTATATCAGGACAATTTTGAAGATTTAGTTTAAAATAAAAAATAAAAGAATTTATATTGTGGAATTCAACACCATTTTATATAGTATGATGATAAAACAATCACATTATATTTGATCTTTCCATTTCTATTTGAAGATGGAACACTATTTTAGAAAATTAACTATCTGGTCAAATATAACCAGAAAGTCTCCTGTGACATTTTAGGGACAATGTGTCTATCTGTATCTATACAATAACTCATAAATAAAAAGAAATAAAAAATAATAGAAAGTGCTTTATGCTAAGGAAAAAACAAAATACGACACTATAAATGCAATACATAAATATATGTAGAATATATATGTATTATGTAATACATAAGTATATGCAGAAAATATATTTGTACATATATAGGTTTATCCTAAAAGTATAACCATTACTTATGTCCCATTTATTTCAAGTTAGACTTGGAATGTAACAAAATGCAACTTATTTTTGGCCTTGTTTTCAATATTCTTAATGAACAAAATTACATAGCAACATTAAATATTAAAATTCAAAGTCCAAATATAAATTTTCTAATTTAAACAGCAATTACTATACAGAAAGTATACTGGCTTCTATGGGGAGACTTTGCAAGCTGATGAGAATATTAATTATAATATACAATGAGAATTTTTAGACAGATGCTAACATCTCTCATGTCAACAAAACTATGTCTTACCATCATGAGCTAATTTAAATATAAAATCACATTCTTCCTCAGAAAAATATTAGTGTAAGCTGGCATTAGAACAATTTACCCTTCCCATAAGAAACTGATATGTGCACAGAAAACATCGGGGGCAAAAAATAGTGAGAGGTAATTTAATACAAAGTCAAATATTCCTTCCACATAGGATTTTTCTAGGAATAACAAAACTATCTGCTTTCTTAAGTTGAATCGATCTGCAAATGTTTACTAAAAAAATCTTTGCTTTATAAATTAGATTTTTTTCCATGAGACGAGTAAAAAAAACAACACTTTATTATTGTTACTATTATTATTATTATACTTTAAGTTCTACGGTACATGGGCATAACATGCAGGTTTGTTACATATGTATACTTGTGCCATGTTGGTGTGCTGCACTCATCAACTTGTCAGCACCCATCAACTCGTCATTTACATAAGGCATAATTGCCAATGCAATCCCTCCCCCCTCCACCCTCCCCATG
>NW_016815704.1:0-955 GCF_001698545.2 Rhinopithecus bieti | reverse complement strand
GTCATTGTTTCTATTATCTCTCCTTTAATAAACCGATTTGGCCAGTGCTCAAACGTGATATAAATGAATGACACTTCACAGTAAATCACCATAACCTAAATGCTGTGGTATCCTCCATGAATCTCCCATGTCTAAATTACGAAATTACTGACTCCATCAAACCAACAGCTGGAAAATAGTTTGCTGTTTGCATATTTTGCTAGTATGTTCAATTTAATGCATAGTTCAAACTGCCTCTCAGAAGCAATCAGTCTTCACTTTTGAAACAAATATACTTTCACTCAATTCCCCATGGGATGTCTCAACAAGTCTGCCAGCACACAGTCTTTGCAGGCAAGATCTTAACCACATTCAACTTTTTCCAGGAACACACATGTTGCTAATTACAAACCCTTGAAAATGTGGAAGCAGCTTTAAGAGTCAATACTGGGCAGAAGCTGAAACAATTTGGAGGAGTAGGCTAGAAAAAGCCTATATTCTGGTGGGGGGCTAGAATACAACAAGACTAGGGAAAACATGGAATTTCTTAGAGATTGGTTAAGTGGCTATAACCACAATGCTGATAGAAATATGAAAGAAACTACCATCAGAGTGAATAGGCAACCTACAGAGTGGGAGAAAATTTTTTGCTATCTAACCATCTGACAAAGGGCTAATATCCAGAATCTAAAAAGAACTTAAACAAATTTACAAGAAAAAAAGCAAACAACCCTATCAAAAAGTGGGCAAAGGATATGAAAAGACATTTCTCAAAAGAAGACATTTATGCAGCCAACAGACACATGAAAAAGTGTTCATCATCACTGGTCATCAGAGAAATGTAAATCAAAACCACAATGAGATACTATCTCATGCTAGTTAGAATGGCGATCATTAAAAAGTCAGGAAGCAACAGATACTGGAGAGGATATGGAGAAATAGAATGCTTTTACACTGTTGGTGGGAGTGTAAGTTA
>NW_016815703.1:0-883 GCF_001698545.2 Rhinopithecus bieti | reverse complement strand
AAATAAAATAAAATAAAATAAAATAAAGTAAAATAATAAAATAAAATGTCAACCGTGGTGACACATGCCTGTAGTTGCAGCTACTCATAAGGCTGAGGTGGGAGGACTGCTTGAGCCCAGGAGGTTGAGGCATTAGCCACTGCACTCCAGCCTGGATGACAGAGTGAGACCCTGTCTCAAAAAAATTACAATAGAATGTGTAATGATCAAGTCAGGGTATGTAAGGTATCCATCACACTGAGAATGTGTCATTTCTATGTGTTAGAAACATTTCAAGTCCTCTCTTCTAGCTACTTTGAAATATACATTACATTGTTGACAAATACAGCCACTCTGCTCTGCTATGGAATATTGAGCTTATTTTTGTATTTAACTATATGTTTGCACCCAATAATCAATCTCTCTTTATCCTCCCTCCCAGACACAAACCCTTCACAGTGTCTTGCATCTATCTTTCTATTCTCTATCTCCAAGAGATTGTGACTTCCACATATGAGTGACAACATGTGGTGTCTGTCTTTCTGTGCCTGGCTTTTCTCACTTAACATAATGACCTCTGGTTCCATCCATGCTGCTGTGAATGACATGATTTCATTCTTTTTTATGGCAGAATAGTATTCTATTATGTGTATACACCACATTTTCTTTATCCATTCATCCATTTAGTTTGATTCTGTATTTTTGTGATGGTGAGTAATGCCACAATAAACATGCAAGTGCAGGTGTCCCCTTGGTATACAGATTTATTTTCCTTGGATAAAAACCCAGTAGTGGGTTGCTGGATCAAACAGTAGTTTTATTTTTATCTTTTATTTTTTATTTTTTAATTTTTTAATTTTTATTTTTTATTATACTTTAAGTTCTAGGGTACATGTGCATAACG
>NW_016815702.1:0-808 GCF_001698545.2 Rhinopithecus bieti | reverse complement strand
CTCTCACACACACACCCCTCACGTCTCCTCTCTCTCTCGCTCTCACACACACACCCCTCACATCTCCCCTCTTTCTCACACACACACACATACCCCTCACGTCTCCCCTCTCACACACACCCCTCACGTCTCCCCCCGCTCTCTCACACACACACCCCTCACGTCTCCCCCGCCCTCGCTCACACACACACACACACACACACCCCTCACGTCTCTCCCCCAACTCTCACACACAACCCTCACGTCTCCCCTCTCGCTCTCACACACACACACACCCCTCACGTCTCCCCTCTCTCTCTCACACACATACACACACACCCACCCTCACGTCTCCCCTCTTTCTCTCTCTCTCACACACACACACCCCCCCTCACGTCTCCTCTCTCTCTCTCTCTCTCTCTCTCTCACACACACGCCCCTCATGTCTCTCCCGCTCTCTCGCGCTCTCACACACACACGCCCCCTCATGTCTCCCCTCTCTCTCACACACACCCCTCATGTCTCCCCCCACTCTCTCGTGCTCTCACACACACACACACCCCTCACGTCTCCCCCCCACTCTCACACACACACACACCCCTCACGTCTCCCCCCCACTCTCACACACACCCCTGTCTCCCCCCCGCTCTCACACACACACACCCCTCACGTCTCCCCCCACCTCGCTCTCACACACACACCCCTCACGTCTCCCCCCTCACACACACACCCCTCACGTCTCCCCCCTCTCACACACACACCCCTCACGTCTCCCCCCTCTCACACACACACCCCTCACGTATCCCCCCCCTCGCTCTCACATACACAC
>NW_016815701.1:0-804 GCF_001698545.2 Rhinopithecus bieti | reverse complement strand
CATTGCAGATTCCAAAAAAACAGTTTTAGCACACTGCTCAATGAAAAGAAGAGTGTTACACTGTGAGATGAAGTCGCACATCACAAAGCAGTTTCTCAAAAGCTTCTTTCTAGTTTTTATCTGAGGATGTTTCCTTTTTCACCATAGGCCTCACTGCACTCCCATATATCCCTTTGAAGATTCCACAAAGAGAGTGTTAACAAATTGCTCAACAAAAAGAACATTGTAACTGTGTGAGATGAGATCACACATCACAAATCAGCCTCTCAGAAAGATTCTTTTTGGTGTTTTTCTGAGGATATTTCCTTTGTCACCATAGGCTTCAATGTGCTCCCAAATATCTTATTGCAGATTTCACAAATACAGTGTTATCTAACAGATAACTAAAAGAACGGGGTAACTCTGTGAGATGAATTCACAGATAAAAAATTAGTTTCTCAGAAAGTTTCTTTCTAGATGTTATCTGAGGATACTTCCTATTTCACTATTGGCCTCAATGCACTCCTAAGAATCGCCTTGCAGATATCACAAAAATAGTGTTAGCAAACTGCTCCATAGAAAGAAAGGTGTAACTCTCTGAGATGACTTTGCACATCACAAAGAACTTTCTCAGAAACCTTCTTTCTAGTTTTATCTAAGGATATTTCCTTTTTACCATAGACCTCAGTGCGTTCTGAAATATCCTTTTGCAGATTCCACTTAAACAGTGTTAGTAAACTGCTCCACGAAAAGAAAGGTGTAACTCTGTGAAATGAATTCACACATCATAGTTTTCTCAGAAAGCTTCTTTCTAGTTTTTATATG
>NW_016815700.1:0-1047 GCF_001698545.2 Rhinopithecus bieti | reverse complement strand
GGCCTCCCAAAGTGCTGGGATTACAGGCTTGAGCCACCGCGCCCGGCCCAGAATTTTTTTTAAATGTGTTTTCCACTTAACAGCATTTCTCAGGTTGGACTAGCCATCTTCCAAGTGCTTAGCAGCCACGTGTGGCAAGTGGCTGCCTTGTTGGACAGCACAGCTCTGGAAGGTGATTTTATGTACATCCCCACTGCTCTCTGCCTCCTTTATTCCTGTCCATCTCACACTCCTGCAGTCTGTGACTATCATGTCCCTCTCTCCTCTCTTCCTGTCTCTTATAATCCTTTAATATGGAGAATTATTTCCAGTTCCTTAACATCCTGCCCTGATTTTTCTCTGTCTTACATTCAAGAGTCACAGTTTTCGTCTCACCCTCATTTCCATCTTTTTCCATACAACGTGACGTGCCTTTTTGTCTTGGTTGGGTATTTATTTGCAATACAAGAATGATTGTTTTCTTGATACATTAGTGACTTACATACTTTTCATGTTTTTTGAGTACCTCTTTCTTGACAGAATTTCAAATTAATTCTTGAGTTAAACTCTAGAAAGCTTTTTTTTTTTTGAGACGGAGTCTTGCTCTGGCACCCAGGCTGGAGTGCAGTGGTGCGATCTCAGCTCACTTCAACCTCTGCCTTCCAGATTCAAGTGATTCTCCTGCCTCAGCCTCCCGAGTAGCTGGGATTACAGATGTTCACCACCACGCCTGGCTAATTTTTGTCTTTTTAGTAGAGACAGAGTTTTGCCATTTTGGCTAGGCTGGTCTTGAACTCCTGACCTCAAGTGATCTGCCTGCCTCAGCCTCCCAAAGTGCTGGGATTATAGGAGTGTGCCACCGGGCCCAACCTAGAACACTTATTTTATTTTATTATAATTTTTTTGAGATGGAGTCTCGCTCTGTTGCCCAGGCTGCAGTACAATGGCACGTCTCAGATCCCTGCAACCTCTGCCTCCTGGGTTCAAGCAGTTCTCCCTGCTCTCAAGTAGCTAGGATTACAGGTGCCCTCCACCATCCCCAGCTCATTTTTTGTTTTAGTAGAGATG
>NW_016815699.1:0-728 GCF_001698545.2 Rhinopithecus bieti | reverse complement strand
ATTTTAGTTTTCTAGGATTGAAAGGCTTCTTTTATACCTTATTCATGTGTGTTGTCATATTTGGCTTTTGCTATATATTTTAACTTCATTGTTAAATTTTTGTATTGTATAGTTTCTTTGGTGTATCTTAAAACCTATTTTGAAAACAAACTTAGCTTGATAATCATTTGGGCAGCTTGGGTAAGTATGCAACTTACTTTTCCACCAAAGAACTGTCAGCAGCTGCCTGTTTTTCTGTGATGTATGTACCCTGTTGACTTTTCCATAAATTTTTTAAGAGTTTGAGTTAATATTGAATTTAATTAGACTTTCTGATTAAATGTTTTTTTTTTTCTTTTTTAATAAAACACATCTGTCTGGTGTGGTATGAATTTCTGAAATTCTGTCTTCCTATGACTCTTAGTTACGACCTGACCAGAGTTTTTTTTCTCATTTAATCAATGTAGATATTCCTATATTCAGTAACACTTACTTCTATAGCCTTAAATAGATAATTTTTTTTTTCTTTTTTTTTTTTTTTTTTTTTTTTTGTAGAGATGGGGTCTTGCTATGTTGCCTGGGCTGGTATTGAACTCCTGGCCTCAAGCAATCAATCCTCTTGCCTCAGCCTCCCAGAGGGCTGGGATTACAGGCATGGGCCACCCACGCCCAAACAGAGGTTTAAAGAGCTTTGGAGAAACCAGCCTCGTCCTCCAGCCTTTTTTTTTTTTTTTTTTAGACTGAGTCTC
>NW_016815698.1:0-3553 GCF_001698545.2 Rhinopithecus bieti | reverse complement strand
GCTCATAATTGTTGAATAATGGAGAGGTTTACATATGGCAATATACCTGTCAAAAGACATGGAGATCAGCAGCACAATCTCAGTCCCGGTGAAGAGGTGCAAAAAATAGATCTGAGAAATGCAGCCTTCAAACGAGATGGTCTTACGCTGAGCAAAAAAGTCCATAATCATCTTTGGTGTGGCAAAGGAGGACAGGCACATGTCAGTGAGAGACAGGTTGCTGAGCAGGAAGTACATGGGAGAGTGAAGGTGTGAGGTGGATAGGACAGTGAGCAAAATCAGGCAGTTGCCCAACATGGTCATTAAATAGAAGACAGAAAACACCACAAAGAAGAATATCTGGAGTTCAGGTGAATCAGTAAGTCCAAGTAATACGAATTCAGATACTCTGGAATAGTTGAACCCCTCCATTCATCTGCAGACTCGGCTGCAGACAAAATTACAGAGTTTGAAAATGTGACATTTCTACAACCACATATTAACTTATCATTCGCTAAAAGATTGATTACCTAGAATCCAACTAAAAATCCTCAGGGTGAAGATTTTTGGGGGGAACCACTTAACAATTGCTACCAGATATAATCTGAAAAGTTTAACCTCTTGGTTTTGACCAGCATCAGTACACGTTGAGCTGTAGTCATCACAAGCACACAAAATTATGTACCTATCTGAATACCACTTAACGAATTACATAATACACATTTATTGAGGCAGATTACACTACATTTGTGTGCTCTACTGAATAAGACATATAAATAAAACTAAAAATAAAATGAGTGTTGAATTCTCAAAGGTTTCTCTTATACACAAAAATGTGAATATTTTGAATCAACTATTGTTAAACAGTAGACTTAACTAAGACTTTACTATAATGATTTCAGAAGATCCATTTAATATCTTATGAGGGTGATAAATTATTTAATTTTAATTACTTAATTCCACAAGACAACTGATAACCAAAAGGCATACTTGTAACCTGCAAAAGTTATTCTCCACTTTGGGTAATTTATTATTTCATAAAACATGTTTTAAAAGAGAATCTCCTTCCTTTCTCTTCATTCTACCCAAAGCTATATTTCAAACTAGAAAACAAACAAACAAAACAGATACATTAAGAACTCAGAATTTTTTCAAAATTAATGTTTTCATTTACAGTGCTTCCCAACTTCTAGAAATTTTATTTCCTATGGAATATCAATGTCTTTACCAAAGAGTCAAAAGTGTGGTACAAAGCAAATGAAACTTAGTCCTAGTAAATGAAAGCTAATTTTGTGACCAGGTAGGGTTTACTTTGCCAGCCACCTAATGAAATTTAAGCCTTTGACTAGAGAAATTTTAGCTGGGTAACTGGAAAGTTGTCCAGGTTACTGGAAAATTTGATGAGACTGAAATTAATTAAGTAAAAAAATGTAGTGTTAGATCAGGCATTTGTAAGTCTATATGCATCTAAATCATCTTTCTTTAAATTGCTTTTTCCACATGTAAAACTATATGAATTCCCTTGTTATATTACACATTTGAATATTTCACGTTACACATTTGAATATTTATCTAGTTTTGATGATAATTTAATTATAATAGATAATGCAGTTTTGTCTAATCCTGTATTATAACTTATCCATCTTTGAAAATGCAATATTTCATTCCTTCTTCAATAAAAGTTTTCAAGGTACACTGAAAAAGATATCATTATGTCAGTGAAACATGGTGAACCAATGTCAAAAATTGAAAAATATCAACATACTCATATTTAAGTTATAGTCAATATTAATATGCTTAGAAAAGAATAAAATCATTGTTATGAATTCGAAAAATGAACAAACAGAAAAAGAATCAATAAATGGCCAGGCACAGTGGCTCATGCCTGTAATGCTAGCACTTTGGGAGGTTGAGGCAGGTGGATGGCTTGAGCTCAGGAGTTTGAGACCAGCCTGGGCACCATAGGGAAACCCTGTCTCTACTAAAAATACAAGAATTTGTCAAACATAGTGGCACACACCTGTAATCCCAGCGTCTCGGGTGGTTAAGGCAGGCGAATCCTTTGAACCTGGGAGGTGGAGGCAGAGGCTCCAGTGAGCCAAGAACATGCCACTGCACTCCAGCATGAGCACTAAGTGAGAACCTGTCTCAAAAAAAAAAAGAAGAAATATTTTACTTTTATTTTCTTCATTCTCTTGCATTAATTTATTCCCAATGATCCTTCCAAAACTTCTTGAAAATAAATAATAAAAAAGAAAATCTTGTATTATGAAAGCCTGAGACTACTGACTATTGAAATTTTAGATTGTAGATAAATACACATATAGATTTAACTGTCTGACAGTGCCAATGTATCAATTCAGTGAAAAAATAAGTTTTATGATTATGTGCCGCCATTTTTCTGAATTAACTGATTGGCTGATTAAATTTGCAGATATTAGCTGGTTGTTTTTAGTTAAAAGTAGTGGCATGGTTTCTAGTCTAAAGAAAAAGTCTTACCTCAAGCCTGTAATCCCAGCACTTTGGGAGGCCAAGATGGGCGGATCACGAGGTCAGGAGATCGAGACCATCCTGGCTAACACGATGAAACCCGTCTCTACTAAAAAATACAAAAAACTAGCCGGAAAGGTGGCGGACGCCTGTAGTCCCAGCTACTCGGGAGGCTGAGGCAGGAGAATGGCGTAAACCTGGGAGGCGGAGCTTGCAGGGAGCTGAGATCCAGGCGCTGCACTCCAGCCTGGGCGACAGAGTGAGACTCCGACTCAAAATAAAAAGAAAGTCTTACCTGATTTGTAGTAAAAACTAAAACAAATGTTCCAAAACAATTTTGGCTTCTTTTTTGGATAACTATCAGAAATTTTACATTGACTACATATTCTGACTTTAGAGGAGAAGGATTATAGCAATTGTTCTGTTGCAGCAACTTTCAGCGTCCAGTTAGAAGTGGAAAAATAATAATGGGAAAAAATCTGATTCATTTTAAAATTTTTTAATTGTTTTTTAATTGGTGCTGTGCAGAAGCAAATGTACTGGAAATGAATTGTACTTTGTTAATTTCAATTTACCTTATTATTCCATTCTTAACTCATTCTGTGATTGAACACTAAATATCAAAATTTTAAATATTACCTTCATGGCCGGGTGCAATGGCTCATGGCTGTAATCCCAGCACTTTGGGAGATCCCCATGCCTGGCCAACAATGTGAAACCCCATCTCTACTAAAAATACAAAAATTAGCCATGTGTGTTGATGGGCACTTGTAATCCCAGCTACTCGGGAGGCTGAGGCAGGAGAATTGCTTGAACCCAGGAGATAGAGATTGCAGTGAGCCGAGATCATAGCACTCACTCCAACCTGGGAGACTCTATCTCAAAAATAAAAATACAAATAAATGTTACCTTCTGCAATATTTTTCCTTTAGATGACCTCATGTTTCCCATGTGGAGGAAAATCTGGTTACATCTCCATTTATTTGCACATATTTAAATTGTTTTGTCAATATTGAAAAATTATTTTGGCCAGGTGCGGTGGCTCATGCCTATAATCCCAGCACTTTGAGAGGCCGAGGTGGGT
>NW_016815697.1:0-731 GCF_001698545.2 Rhinopithecus bieti | reverse complement strand
AGAGCGAAGCTCCGTCTCAAAAAAAAAAAAAAAAAAAAAAAAATGTTTGATCCCTCCAGAATTTATCCTAGTGTGAAGTGTGGCTCCAACATAATTTTTTTCAAGATGGCTATGCTTTGTCCAACACTATTTATTAAACAATCCATCTGTACCCTATTATTCCAATGCCACCTTTTTCACCAACTAAATTTCCTGGATATATTTAGGTATATTTCTAGTCTTTTGTGTTCCGTTAATGATCATGAACACGTACCATCAGCAGATTGCAGCTTTGTGCTATGTTTTGCTGTGGGCAGTGGGGCGGTGCTCATACCCCAGGACTGCTTGTTTTCATACTTTTCTTGGCTATTATAGCTGGTTCATTTTTCCAGATGAACTTTGGAATGCTTGATTCCAAATATAAAAATCTTACTATTTTATTGTGTATCGGTTAAGTTTATAGGTAATTTAGGGAAAATTGACATGTTTGTGATGCCAAGTTTTCCAATGCGAGTTCATTTATTCAAGTCTTTTGAGCCTGAAAGAGCAGTATAAAGTTTTCTTATCTCCTTTTCTTGATTGTGAACTCCCTGGGAGCAAGAATGGAGTCAAGTTTTGAGTATGGCCAATTAGTAATGATCTATATAATTACCGACAAAAGAAACATAATTTTCATTAAATATTTTTAGAACCTATTTTTTTCCTAACATCATTGCTTGCCATTTTGTGAGTTGTTTTCTGCACATCAGAGA
>NW_016815696.1:0-1570 GCF_001698545.2 Rhinopithecus bieti | reverse complement strand
AAACAGCTTTCGATGTGTGAATTCATCTCACAGAGTTTCACCATTCTTTTCATGGAGCAGTTTTGAGACCTGTTTTTTGGGAATCTGAGAAGGGATAAATTTGATCACATTGAAACCTATGGTGACAAAGGAAATATCCTTAGATAAAACCAAAAAGAAGAGTTTTGAGAAACTACTTTGTGATTCCTGATTTCATCTCACAGATTTACACCTTTTCATTCATGGATCCGTTTGCTAACACTTTTTTCATGGAATCTGCAATGGGATATTTGGGATCACTTTGAGGAATATAGTGAAAAAGGAAATATCCGCAGATAAAAACTAGAAAGATTTCTGAGAAACAATATTTTGATGTGTGAATTTATCTCACAGAGTTACACCATTCTTCTCATGGAGCAGTTTGGTGGGCCTGTTTTGGAGAATCTGAGAAGGAACATTTTCGATTGCATTGAAGCCTATGTTGCAAAAGGAAATATCCTCAGATAAAAACTAGAAAGTAGCTTTCTGAGAAACTGTTTTGTGATATGTGAATTCATCTCACAGAGTTACAAGATTCTTTTCTTGGAGCAGTGTGCTAACACTGTTTTTGTGGAATCTGCAATAGTATAGTTGGGAGCTCATTGAAGACTATGGTGACAAAGGAAATATCTTCAGACAAAAACCAAGAAGAATCTTTCTGGGATACTGGTTTGTGGTGTGTGAATTAATCTCACAGATTTACACCTTCATTTTCATGGAGCAGTATGCTAACACTATTTTCGTGGAATACACAAAAGGATATTTGTGAGCACATTGAAGCCTACGATGAAAAAAGAAATTTCCTCAGACAAAAAAATAGAAAGTGTCTTTCTGAGAAACTGCATTGCAATGAGTGAATTCATCTCACAGAGTTGCACTGCACTTTTCATTGAGCAGTTTGCTAACTCTGTTTTCTTGGATTCTGCAATTGGATATTGCAGAGCTTTTTGAAGTTTAATTTGACAAAGGAAATATCCTCATATAAAAACTAGAAAGAAGCTCTCTGAGAAAGCGCTTTGTGATGTGCTAATTCATCTCACAGAGTTACACGATTCTTTTCATGAATCACTTTGATAGCACTGTTTATGGCGAATTTGAGAAGGAATATTTTGGATTGCATTGAAGCCTATGGTGACAGAGGAAATATCCTCAGATAAAACCTAGAAGAAGCTTTCTGAGAAACTTTATTGTGATTCATGTATTCATCTCACAGAGTAACACCTTTCTTTTCATGGAGCAGTTTGCCAACACTTTTCGAGGAATCTACAAAGCGATATTTGGGAGCAAGTTGAGGCCTCTGGTGAAAAGGAAATATTCTCAGGTAAAACTAGATAGAAGCTTTCTGTGAAATGGCTTTGTGATGTGTGAATTCAACTAACAGATTTACACTACTCCTTACATGGAGCAGTTTGGTAGCACTGTTTTTGTTGAATCTGAGTAGGCCTACTTTGGATTACATTGAAGCATATAATGTCAAACGAAATATCCTCAGATAAAAACTCCAAAAAATCTTTCTGAGAAACTACTGTGTGATGTGTGAATTCATCTCATG
>NW_016815695.1:0-953 GCF_001698545.2 Rhinopithecus bieti | reverse complement strand
GAGCACATTGAAGCTTAGGGTGACAAAGGAAATATCCTCAGGCAAAACTAGAAAGAAGCTTTCCGAAAACGTCTTTGTGATGTGTGAATTTATCTCACAGAGTTACAGGATTCTGTTCATGGAGCAGTTTGGTAGCACTGTTTTTTTGGAATCTGAGAAGGATATTTTGGATCGCATTAAAGCCAAGAGTGACAAAGGAAATATCTTCAGATAAAAACTAGAAAGAAGCCTTCTGAGTAACTTCCTTGTGATGTGTGAATTCATCTCACAGAGTTACACTGCTCTTTTCATTGAGCAGTTTCCTAACACTCTTTTTGTAGAATCTGCAAAGGGATATTTTGGAGCAAATTGAGGTCTATGTTGAAAAAGGAATTATCTTCAGATAAAACCTAGAAAGAAGCTCTCTGAGAAACTGCTTTGTGACGTGTGAATTCATCTCATGGAGTTACACTGTACTTTTCACTCAGCAGTTTGCTAACACTGCTGATTCTTGGAATCTGCAGTGGGATATATCGGAGCGCATTGAAGATTATGGTGACGAAGGAATTATCCTCAGATAAAAACCCAAAATAAGCTTTCTGAGAAACTGGTTTTCTTTTCATTGAGAAGTTTGCTAACAATTTTCTCATTTAGTCTGCAAAGGGATATTCGGCACACATTCAGGAATATAGTGAAAAAAGGAAATATCCTCACATAAAACTACAAAGAAGCTTTCTGAGAACGTTGTTTGTGATGTGTGAATTCATCTCACAGAGCTACAGCTTTCCTTACATGGAGCAAATTGCTAACACTTTTTTTGTAGAATCTCCAAAGTGATATTTGGTGATGGTGACAGCATTGAGGCCTATCTTGAAAAAGGAATTATCCACAGATAAAAAGTAGAAAGAAGCTTTCTGAGAAACTGATTTGTGATGTGTGAATTCATCTCACAGAGTTAAACCATTCATTTCATT
>NW_016815694.1:0-1062 GCF_001698545.2 Rhinopithecus bieti | reverse complement strand
GTAGACTTCAATGCGATCCAAATTATCCCTTCTAACATTCCCCAAAAGCAGTGCTACCAAACAGCTCCATTAACAGAATTATGTAACTCTGTGAGATGAATTCAATAATCACAAAGCAGTTTCTCAGAAATCTTCTTTCTAGTTTTTGTCTGAGGATATTTCCTTTTACACCATAGGCCTCAAAGCATTCTCGAATATCACTTTGTAGGTTCCACAAAATCAGTGCTAGCAAACTGCTCCAAGAAAAGAAAGGTGTAAATCTGTGAGATTAATTCACACATCACAAACTGGTTTCTCAGAAAGCTTCTTTTTGGTTTTTGTCTGAAGATGTTTCCTTTGTCACCATAGGCTTCAATGCACTTCCAACTACTCTATTGCAGATACCACAAAAACAGTGTTAGCAAACTGCTCCAAGGAAAGAATTTTGTGACTGTGTGATTGAAATCACATATCACAATACAGTTTCTCAGAAAGGTTCTTTCTAGTTTTTATCTGAGGATATTTCTTTGTCACCTTAGGCTTCAATGTGATCCAAAATGTTCCTTCTCAGATTCCCAAAACAGGACTACTAAAATGCTCCATGAAAAGAATGGTGTAACTCTGTAAGATGAATTCACACATCAAAATGCTGTTTCTCAGACAGTTTCCTTCTAGTTTTACCTAAGGATATTTCCTTTTCACTATATTCCTCCAAGTCCTCCCAAATACCCCATTGCAGATTCCACGAAAAAAGTGCTAGCAAACGGATCCATGACTAAAAAGGTATAAGTCTGTGACATGAAATCAGGAATCACAAAGCAGTTTCTCAAAAAAGGAAATATCCTCAGATAATAGCTAAAAGAAGCTTTCTCAGAAACTGCTTTCTGATGTGTGAATTCATCATATAGAGTTTCACCTGTCCCTTCTTGCAGCAGTTTGCAAACACTCTTTTCTTGGATTCTGGAAAGTGATATTTAGGAGCTCATTGTGGGCTATGGTGAAAAAGGAAATATCCTCGGATAAAACTCGAAAGAGGCATTCTGAGAAACTGCATTGCGATGTGTGAATGCAACTCATAGAGTT
>NW_016815693.1:0-887 GCF_001698545.2 Rhinopithecus bieti | reverse complement strand
CAAGGAGCACTACAAACCACTGCTCAAGGAAAGAGGACACAAACAAATGAAAATGGCCATACTGCCCAAAGTAATTTATAGATTCTATTCCATCCCCATCAAGCTACCATTGACTTTCTTCACAGAATTAGAAAAAAAATACTTCGAATTTTACAAGGAACCAAAAAAAGAGCTCATATAATCAAGACATTCCTAAGCAAAAAGAACAAAACTGGAGGCGTTACGCTACCTGACTTCAATCTATACTACAAGGCTACAGTGACCAGAACACCAAAGTACTGGTACCAAAACAGATACATAGACCAATGGAACAGAACAGAGGCCTCAGAAATAATGCCACACACATCTACAACCATCTGATCTTTGACAAACCTGACAAAAACAAGCAATGGGGAAAGGATTCCCTATTTAATAAATGGTCCTGGGAAAACTGGCTAGCCATATGCAGAAAACTAAAACTGGGCCCCTTCCTTTCACCTTATACACAAATTAACTCAAGATGGATTAAAGACTTAAACATAAGACCTAAAACCATAAAAACCCTAGAAGAAAACCTAGGAATACCATTCAGGACATAGGCATGGGCAAAGACTTCATGACTAAAACACCAAAAGCAATGGCAACAAAAGCCAAAATCGACAAATGGGATCTAATTAAACTAAAGAGCTTCTGGACAGCAAAAGAAACTATCATCAGAGTGAAAAGGCAACTTACAGAATGGGAGAAAAATTTTGCAATATATCCATCTGACAAAGCGCTAATATACAGAATCAACAAGGAGCTTAAACAAATTTACAAGAAAAAAACAAACAACCCTATCAAAAAGTGGGTCAAGGATAAAAACAGACAATTCTCAAAAGAAGACATTTATGTGGCCAAAAAACATA
>NW_016815691.1:0-804 GCF_001698545.2 Rhinopithecus bieti | reverse complement strand
AAAAAAAAAAAGGAAAAACAAAGGTAGAGGCTAGAAATAAAATAGTGGGTTCCCTTATCTTAATACAGTAGAGACTAAGGTGAAAGTCATTAGGCTTGCTGAAAGAGACGATTCTTTAGCCTTGATTGAATTCTCATTGAAGTTATGCTGGTTGACAGTATTTGATTTTGGTATTAAAAGGACAAATGAAAGCACATGTATTAAAATTGTTTCTAAATTTAAGTAAAATTCTATGTTTTAATTCTGAGCACGTAAAAATTCTCTAATAATGTGCACGTCTGTTGCCTACCTTGACTTTACTACATGCTTTTTAGTCATTGAGAAAGTCGAAGCTGCCAGTTTCTCAAATTATCTACCTTAATCTAGTACATGTAGTGTCAACACTGTGGGCTTTGAAGTCAGGAAACACTTGGTTGCAAATTCTGATTCTTCTACTAATGTGTTATGTTGGCCATCCTCAAGAGTGTCTATGTATAAAGTTTGCAAGGAGTTGTGGGGATTCAAGGAATGTTTTTAACTGCCTTGCATCCTGCTTAAATGTGGGTTAAGACAGGTATTGTCTTTGCACTGAAGGCTTACCTGTGTTTCAATGTGAATAGAATCTCTTCCTTCTTTCTACCTATCTAAATGCCACCCATTTTGAAGAGATTCAGGATCATCCATCTTCCTTTTGAAATACATCTTGGACTAGACATACACAGGCACATAAATCTTCTGTATTTGTGTGTGTGTGTGTATATATATATATATGTTTATATATTGTATCTATTTTAAATGTTCTCCTTGCCACTTATCTTCTGTATT
>NW_016815690.1:0-2801 GCF_001698545.2 Rhinopithecus bieti | reverse complement strand
TATAAGCTTCTGAGCACTCCAAAATATCCCATTGCAGATTCCAAGAAAACAGTGCCATGAAACTGCTAAATGAAAAACACAGTGTAACTCAGTGTGATGAATTCAAACATCACAAAGAAGTTTTGCAGAAAGGTTCCTTTTGTTTTTTATCTGAGGATTTTCCTTTTTCACCATAGGATTCAATGCCCTCCCAAATATCCTATTGCAGATTCCTCGAAAACAGTGTTATCAAACAGCACAATGGAAAGAACGGTTTAACTCTGTGAGATAAATTCACACATCACAAAGTGTTTTCTCTGAATGCTTCTTTCTAGTTTTTATATGAGGATGTTTCATTTGTCACCATAAACTTCTAGGTGCTCCAAAGTATCCCATAGCAGATTCTAAGAAAACAGTGTTAGCAAACTTCTCAATGAAAAGAACAGTGTAACTGTGTGAGATGAATTTAAACATCACAAAGCAGTTCCTTAGAGAGCTTATTTTGGGTTTTTGTCTAAGGATATTTCCTTTGTCACCATACGCTTGAATGCAATTCAAAATATCCTTTCTCAGATTCCCCAAAACTGTGCTACCAAACTGTTCCATGAAAACAGTGGTGTAGCTCTGTGAGATTAATTCATACATCACAAAGCTGTTTCTCAGAAAGCTTTTTTCTAGTTTTTATCTGAGGATATTTCCTTTGTCACTATATTCCTGAATGTGCGCCCTTACATCAGATTGCACACCAATAGAGAAAAGTGTAAGCAAACTTCCCAATGAAAAGAATGGTGTGACTCTGTGAGATGAATTCAAACATCACAAAGCAGTTTCTCAGAGAGCTTATTTTTGGTTTTTATCTGAGGATGTTTCCTTTGTCACCATAATCTTCAATGCACTTAGAAGTATCCCACTACAGATACCAAGAAAACAGTCTTAGCAAACTGTTGAGTGAAAAGTACAGTGTAAATCCGTGAGATGAATTCACACATTACAAAGCAGTTTCTCACAAAGCTTCTACCTAGTTTTTATCTGAGGATAATTCCTTTTTCAAGATAGGCCTCAAGTGGCTCCAAAATATCACTTTGCAGATTCCATAAAAGAGTGTTAGGAAACTGCTCAATAAAAGAGCAGTGTAACTCTGTGAGATGAATTCACACAAACAAAGAGGTTACTCAGAAGGCTGCTTTCTAGTTTTCATCTGAGGATATTTCCTTTGTCAACTTTGGCTTTAATGCAATCCAAAATATCCCTTCTCAGATTCCAAAAAAACAGTGCTACCAAGATGCCACATGAAAAGTGTAGTGTAACTCTGCGAGATTAATTCACAATTCACAAAGCAGTTTCTTTTAGTTTTGCCTGAGGATTTTCCTTTGTCACCCTAAGCTTCAATGCACTCCGAAATATGTCATTGCAGATTCCAAGAAAACAGTGTTATTAAACTGCTCAATGAAAAGAACAGTGTAACTCTGTGAGATCAATTCACACATCACTATAAAGTCTCTCAGAAAGCTTCTTTTGGTTTTATCTGAAGATATTTCCTTTGTCACCACAGGCTTCAATGTGCTCCCAATATCCCTTTGCAAATTCCATGAAAACCATGTTAGCAAACTACTCCAAGAAAAGAGAGCTGTAACTCTGTGAGATGAATTCACACATCACAAAGAAATTTCTCAGAAAGCTTCTTTCTATTTTTTATCTGAGGATATTTCCATTGTGACAAGAGGCTTCAATGTGATCCAAAATATCCCTTCTCAGATTCCTCAAAAACAGTGCTGTCAAACTGCTCCATAAAAAGGACTGTTTAACTTTGTGATGAATTCACAAATCAGAAAGCACTTTCTCAGAGATCTTCTTTCTAGTTTTCATCTGAGGATTTTTTTTTTCATCATAATCTTCAATAAGCTCCACAATATACCATTGCAGATTCCATGAAAACAGTGTTAGCAAACTGCCTGATGAAATGAACAGTGTAAAGCTGTGAGATGAATTCACACATCACAAAGCAGTTTCTCAGAAAGCGGCTTTCTAGTTTTATCTCAGAATATTTCCTTTTCACCTTAGGCCTCAAGGCGCTCCCAAATATCACTTTGCAGATTCCACGAAAAACAGTGTTAGCAAACTGCTCCATGAAAAGAAAGGTGTAGGACAGGTGCAGTGGCTCAAGCCTGAAATCCCAGCACTTTGGGAGGCCGAGACAGGCAGATCACGAAGTCAGGAGATCAAGACCATTTTGGCTAACACGGTGAAACCCTGTCTCTACTAAAAAATACAAAAACACTAGCCGGGCGAGGTGGCAGGCACCTGTAGTCCCAGCTACTCGGAAGGCTGAGGCAGGAGAATGGCGTGAAACCAGGAGGCGGAGAGTGCAGTGAGCTGAGATCCAGCCACTGCACTCCAGCCTGGGCGACAGAGCAAAACGTCGTCTCAAAAAAAAAAAAAAAGAAAGAAAGAAAGAAAAGTGTAACTTGGTGAGATGAATTCGCACATAAAGAAGGAGTTTCCTAGAAAGTTTCTTTCTAGTTTTTATCTGAGGATATTTCCTTTGTCAATATAGGCTACAATGTAATCCAAAATATCCGTTCTCAAATTCCCCAAAAACAGTGCTTCCAAACTAATCCATGAAAAGAAAGGTGTAACGTTCTGAGATGAATTCACAAATCACGAAGCAGTTTCTGTGAAAGCTTCTTTCTACTTGTTGTGTGAGGATATTTCCTTTGTCACCATAAGCTTCAATACGTTCTGAAATATCTCATTGCAGATTCCAAGAAAATAGTGTTAGCAAACTGCCCAATGAAAAGAACAGTGTAACTCTGTGAATTCAA
>NW_016815689.1:0-2337 GCF_001698545.2 Rhinopithecus bieti | reverse complement strand
CTCAACGCATTCCCAAATGTCCCTTGGCAGTTTCCATGGAACAGTATGAGAAAATGGCTCCAAGAAAAGAAAGTTGTAACTCTAAGAGGTGAATTCACGCATTACAAGGAACTTTATCAGAAAATTTCTTTCCAGTTTTTTTCTAGTTTTGTCTGAGTATATTTCCTTTGTCACCCTAAGCTTCAAAGTGCTCAAGAATATCCCATTGCAGATTCCAAGAACACACTATGCACTCCCAAATATCCCTCTTCAGTTTCCACAAAACAGTGCTAACAAACTCCTCAATGAAAAGAACAGTGTAACTGTGTGAGATGAATTCACTCACCACAAAGCACTTTCTTAGAAAACTTCTTTTGATTTTATCTAAGGATATTTCCTTTTCCACCATAGGCTTCAGTGCACTCCCAAATATCCCTACTCAGACAGCACAAAACAGTGATACCAAAGTGTTCCCTCTACAGAAACGTTTACCTCTATGAGATGAATGCACACATCACAAAGGAGATTATCAGAAAGCTTCTCTCCAGTTTTAAACCTTAAAATATTACCTTTCTGGCCACTGGACTCTGTGCCCTCCCAAATATCCCTTTGCAGATTCCAAAAGGAGTGTTACCAAACTGTTCATTGATTTGAAAGGTGTAACTCTGTGAGATGAATTCATGCATCACAAAGCAGTCTCTCAGAAATCTTCTTTCTCGTTTAAATCTGAGGATATTTCCTTTTCACCATAGACTTCAGTGTGTTCCCAAATATCTTCTCTCAGATACCAAAAGCAGTCATGTCGAACTGCTCAATCAACAAAAAAGTTAACCTCTATGAGATGAATAGACACATCACAAAACTGTTTCTCGAAAAGCTTCTCTCCAGTTTTCATCTGAAGTTATTTCCTTTTCACTGTAGGTCTCTAGGAGCTAGCAAATATCCCTTTGCAGCTTTCATAAAACAGTGCTACCAATCTGCTCCATGAAATGAATCATGTAACTCTGTGATGTGAATTCACAAATCACAAAGCAGTTTCTCAGAGAGCTTCTTTCTGGCTTTTGTCTGAGGATATTTCCTTTTCACTATAGGCCTCAATTCGCTCCTAAATATCCCTTTGCAGATTCAACAAAACGGTGTTAGCAAACTGCTCCATGAAAAGAAATGTGTAACTCTGTGAGATGAATTCACAGGTCACAAAGAACTTTCTCAGAAAGCTTCTTTCTAATTTTATCTGAGGATATTTCTTTTGTAATCACAGGCTTCAATGTGATCCAAAGTATCCCTTCTTGGATTCCCCAAAAGCAGTGCTACCAAACCGTTCCATGAAAAGTATAATGTAACTTTGTGAGATGAATTAAGAAATCACAAAGCAGTTTCTCAGAAAGCTTTTTTATAGTTTTTATATGAGGATATTTACTTTTCCACCATAGGCTTCAATGTGCTCCCAAATATCCCTTCTAAGACACCACAAAAACAGTGATGCCAAAGTGCTCCCTCAAAAGAAACGTTTAGCTCTATGAGATGAATACACATGTGACAAAGGGTTATATCCAAAAGCTTCTCTCCAATTTTTACCTGAAGAAATTTCTTTTATCAACTTCAGCCTCTATGTGCTCCCAAATATCCCTCTTCAGTTTCCACAAAAACAGTGCTAACAAACTGCTCCATGAAAAGAATCATGTAACTCTGTGACATAAATTGACCCATCACAAAGCAGTTTCCCAGGAAGCTTCTTTCTAGTTTTTATCTCAGGATATTTACTTTGTCACCATAAGCTTCAATGCGCTCCAAAATATCCCACTGCAGATTCCAAGAAAACAATGTTAGTAAACTGCTCAATACAAAGAATAGTGTATCTCTGTGAAATCAACTCACACATTACAAAGCAATCTCTCAGAAAGCTTCTTTTCGGTATATTACCTGAGGATATTTCCTTTGTCACCATAGGATTCAAAGCACCCCCAAGTGTCCTGTTGCATACTCCACGAAAACAGCGTTATCAAACTGTTCAATGTAAAGCATGGTGTAAGTCTGTTAGATGAATTCACACATCACAAAGAACTTTTTCAGAAAGCTTCTTTCTAGTTTTTATTTCAGGCTATTTACTTTGTCACCATACACTTCAATGGGATCCCAAACATCCCTTCTCAGATTCCCCAAAAGCAGTACAAACAAATGGCTAAATGAAAATAATTGTGAAATTCTGTGAGGTGAATTAACACATCACAAAAGGGATTCTCAGAAAACTTCTTTCTACTTTTTATATGAGGATATTTCCTTTGTCACCATAAGCTTCTGTGCACTCCAAAATATCCCATTGCAGATTCCAAGTAAACAGTGTCACCAAATTGCTAA
>NW_016815688.1:0-2348 GCF_001698545.2 Rhinopithecus bieti | reverse complement strand
GGTGTGGTGCATCCACCTGTAACCCCAGATATTTGGGAGACTGAGGTGAGAGAATCACTTGGGCCCCGGAGGTCAAAGCTGCAGTGGGCCATGATTGTGCCACTGCACTGTAGCCTGGGCAACAGAGTGAGGCCCTGTCTCAAAAAAAAAAAAAAAAAAAAGGCAAAAGAAAAGAAACAAAAGAATAGAAAACAACAGAGAAAATTAATGAAATAAAATGCGATTCTTTGGAGGGAAAATCCACAAAATTTAGAAACCGTTAAGTAGACTGATAAAGAAAAAAAGATTTAAATCACTAAAATCAGAAATGAAAGCGGGTAAATTAGTACAGATCTTACAGAAATAAAAAAGGATTATAAGAAACTATGAACAATTGTATGCCAACAAATGAGCAACCCAGATGAAATGGAAAAATTTCCAGAAACACATCAACTACCAAAACTGACTCAAGAAGAAATAGGAAATCTGAACAGACCTATACCAAGTAAAGAGAGTAGATCAGTAATCAAAATCCTCACAACGAAGAAAAGCCCAGGACCAGATGGTTTCACTGGTAATCCTACCGACTATTTAAAGAATTAATACCAATCTTTCTCAAACTCTTCCAAAAAAACAGGAGGGAACACTTCCTAATTCATTCTGTGAGGCTAGCTTATCTTGGTCCTAAAGACCGATAAAGACATCACACAAAACAAACTATTTTTAGTTTTATTTTTGCAAAAGAGTGAAAAGACAACTTACAGAATGGGAGAAAATATTTGCAAATCCTGTACCAGATAAAGTCTGGTATCCAAAATAAAGAACTCTTAGAACTCAGTAGCAGAAAGATAAACAACCCAATTTTTAAAGTGGACAAAGGACTTGAATAGACAATTATCCAAAGAAGATAAACAAATGACCGACAAGCACATGGGAAGATACTTAGTATTACTAGTCATTACTAAAATTCAAATCGAAGCCACAATGAAATACCACTTCATACTCACTAATATTACTATAATTTTTTTTTTTTTTTTTTTTGAGACAGAGTCTCGCTCTGTTGCCCAGGCTGGAGTGCAGTGGCCAGATCTCAGCTCACTGCAAGCTCCGCCTCCCGGGTTCACGCCATTCTCCTGCCTCAGCCTCCCCAGTAGCTGGGACTACAGGCGCCCGCCACCTCGCCCGGCTAGTTTTTTGTATTTTTTAGTAGAGACAGGGTTTCACCGTGTTAGCCAGGATGGTCTCGATCTCCTGACCTCGTGATCCGCCCGTCTCGGCCTCCCAAAGTGCTGGGATTACAGGCTTGAGCCACTGCGCCCGGCCAATATTACTATAATTTTTAAATGGAAAATAAGTATTGGTGATACAGAGAAATGGACTCTTGTACATCATTAATTGAGAATATAAATTGGTGCAGCCACTGTGGAAATGAGTTTGGCAGTTCCTCAAAAAGTTAAACAAAAAATTACCATAAGACCTACCAATTCCACTTCTAGGAATATACCCAAAAGAACTGAAAACAGATATTCAAACAAAAACTTGTACATAAATGTTAATAGCAGCACTATTCACAATAGGCACAGGTGGAAGCAATCCAAATGCACATTAACTAATGAATGGAAAAGTGTGCCATACTCATACAATGGAAGATTATTCAGTCAGAAAAGGGAATAAAGTACTCATACATGCTACAACATGGATGAACCTCAAAAACATTATGCTAAGTGACAAAACCCAGATACAAAAGGTCACATATTATACAATTCTATTTATAGGAAATATACAGAACAGGTAAGTCTATAGAAACAGCAGATTATTGGTTGCCAGGGCTGGAGAGAAGGAGATATGGGGAGTGACGGTTCATATCACTGGAAGTGACTGGGCATGGGGTTTCCTTTTGGGAGGACAAAAATGTTTTGAAACTAGATAGAGGTGATTATTATACACCATGGTGAACGCACTAAATGCCACTGAATTGTACATTTTAAAATATTAACTTTATGTTGTATGAATTTTACCTCAATTTTTGAAAAAATGGAAGGTATAGGCCGAGCACAATGGCTCACGCCTGTAATCCCAGCACTTTGGGAGGCCAAGGCAGGTGGATCGCTTGAGCCCAGGAATTTGAGACCAGCCTGAGCAACATGGTGAAACCCTGTCTCTACCAAAACAAAAAACAAAAAAACAAAGCTGGGCGTGGTGGTGCGTGCCTGGAATCCCAGCTACTCAGGAGACTGGCTGAGGCTAGAGAATTGCTTGAACCTGGGCTGTTGAGGCTTCAGTGAGCCTAGATCATGCCACTGCACTCTAGCCTGGGTGACAAAGTAAGACCCTGTCTCAAAAAATTAATAATAATAAATTGAAGCCAT
>NW_016815687.1:0-1594 GCF_001698545.2 Rhinopithecus bieti | reverse complement strand
ATTACAGGCACGTGTCACCACACCCAGCTAATTTTTGTTATTTTTGGTAGAGGCAAGGTTTCTCCATGTTGGCCAGGCTAGTCTCGAACTCCTGACCTCAGGTGATCCGCCCGCCTCGGCCTCCCAAAGTGCTGGGATTACAGGCATGAGCCACTGCACCCAGCTAGGAATTTCTTTTTTTTTTTTTTTTTTAAGGATTTGGCCTTGCCTATTTTTAACTCTCACAGCTTCTGTCTTAGTCTATTTCATGCTGCTATAACAGAATACCACAGACTAGCTAACCTTTTTATTTATTTGAGACAGAATCTTTTTGCATCACCCAGGCTGGAGTATAGTGGTACAATCATGGCTAATCATAGCCTCAATCTTCTGGGCTCAAGCAGTCCTCCTACTTCAGCCTGCAGAGTAACTGGGACTACAGGCCCATGCTACCATGAAAATTTATAGTAGAGATGAGTTCTAACTGTGTTGTCCAGGCTGATCTCAAATTCGTGGCCTCATGCAGTCCTCCCACCTCAGCATCCCAAAGTGCTGGGATTATTTGCAGGTGTGACCCACTGCACCCAGAGCAGTAATTTATAATGAACAAAAATTTATTGGCTCACTGTTCTGGAGGCTGAGAAGTCCAATATTAAATGGTCAGCATCTGAAAAGAGTTTTCTGTTTCCTGCTGTCCCATCCCATGACTGGCAAACTCAAGCGCTTGCTACATAGGCAAAATGGGGCCAAACTTAGCCGTTTATAAGGAATTCACTCCAGAAATAACAACATTAATCTATTCATGAGGGCAGAGCAGTCATGGCCCAATCACTGGTGAAAGGTGCTACCTCCTAATACTGTCACAATGACAATCACATTTAACATGAGTTTTGGATTGGGCACACATTCAAATCATAGCAGCTACAAATCCATTTTTTTTCCAAATATATTCTTTTGAATGCATTCCTCTTAGTGTTTGTTTACTCTGTATCTCATTCCTCAATTTGAAAAGTGTTTGAAGGAAGATCATTGGGCTGAAGCATTTTCAATCATATTTGTTCACAGTGTCAGTGTAATAGAATGACATAGTAAATACTTGTTCACTAGGAAAGAGTATGAGAGAAAAGGCACTTAAGTGCAGTACCTCAGATTAAACCTAAAATTCATCTCTCCTCCTATATTGTGCTGACTAAAATCAGGAAGTTCCCGATTTTGTACTTTTGGGGAAAATATTAAACACACAACTTAAATATTTATGAAGGATACTTGTGCGAAGAGGCACTGTGCTAATCTTTACACAGATATGGATATGGTTAGAATACAGTGTTTATTCAGTGTTTAATATTTGTAATAGATAAAGCTTGAATGCTAGGTTGTGGTTCTTTTTTTATTATTATTATACTTTATGTTCTAGGGTACATGTGCACAACGTGCAGGTTTGTTACATATGTATACATGTGCCATGTTGGTGTGCAGCACCCATTAACTCATCATTTACATTAGGTATATCTCCTAATGCTATCCCTTCCCCCTGCCCCCACCCCACAACAGGCCCCTGTGTGTGATGTTCCCCTTCCTGTGTCCAAGTGATCTCGTTGTTCAGTGAGTGACAACA
>NW_016815686.1:0-2233 GCF_001698545.2 Rhinopithecus bieti | reverse complement strand
CCAACAACAATGAAAAAAATTTCATAGTAGCCAGAGAGATAAATAAGGTTCCTTGTCTGCAGGGGCATTATATTTCTAGAATCCTTGGTTAAAATGTAAATACTCTTCTTGAAGAGAGAACACATTATATAGTTCAAAGTGTCCTGTGGAGGAGTTTCAGGATTCCTTAGAAGTAGGACATCTGATGTAGGCCAGGGCCCTATGGAATGGGGCACACATTACATAAATATGAACAGGCCCTGGAGTGTGGGGCAACTCCAAGTAATGTGTCACAAAGAGGAGAAGTAAGAGGTAACATCAGACATGTTTTATCAACTATTAAGACTGGACTCAGATGACTGTGGTATCTTAGGCTGGGGTCCTAGTTGGGTGGCTCAGTGTTGAAGATAATGCTTTCCAAAATTGGGAAAGGACCTATACAATTACAGAGTTGGATTTGTAAGGTCAGTCCTATTGAGAAAACATAAGCTTATTTGCCCTTAGGCACTAAGCCTAAAATTTCCAAATCTTGCCCCAAGTAATCAGTGGTACCTTGGGTTATGGAATATAAACCATCTGGTTGGGGCTGCTACAAGTATTCAAGACTGCGAGAGCAATAAAAAAATGAATTTTCTATACTGTACATGAAATGCTTTGTTTTATAAAATAAATTATTAAGATAATAGCATAAATGTTAATTAACTGAACTCTTAATTTAAGATGTCATGTAAGGTAATTTTAAAATAAATATATATACTTAGAGACAAATGTTGTCTAGGTTTGCTATTTAAACACACAGTGATTATTAATCACCTTGACTAAATAGGACTTTCTTTGATATACCAGGAGGAAAATACATAACTTTAAAAAAGCGCTGGGCATTAGCTCAGCCCACGCTAAGTCAGACATTTGTACTTATAGAGTTAAAATTCCTTTTAGCTACTTTCTCCTTTGCCCAGTGTTAGTTGTCCTAGTGAGTTTCCTCTTAACTGCTTACTGCAGATCCCAACATGCTCTCCTTCAGGTGGTTTCTGGGGCCTAATATAGATGGCTCTCTGCTTCAAAGCCTCTTCCAACTAATCACAAAGAAGCTCCTAAAACATGTGGTCACTCATAATCCTTCGGGCCATGTTTTTCTATGATTATCTATTTTTCTCCTGTCTTTACAAACACCCTACTATGGTTTATTCCCTCTCTAAGGAGACTCAGATTGAGTGAGAGTTCCTTTTCACACAACAGCTAAAGATCACTTATTCACTAAGCTCTGCCACAGACAGTCTGGGAAAATCTACTAGGAAATTCTAGTTAAAACTTCTTCTTACAATTTTTTTCTTATTGTTAACTTTTCAGAAAACAATTTGGCATATATCAAAGCATTATAAGATGATATTTGAAAATAAAACTTATTAGAGTATAAAGAATACTTAACACAATTTAAACTTAAAATGACTTTTAAATTAAATGGTGTTCCAATAAATTGTGTGAACTGTAACTGAAATTTTTTTGTTATTGAACAAGTGCAATAATATATTGATATTAAGTATTACAGACTTGTATCTGTTAAAGTAACTGTATCTGTGGTAGCTGTTAAACCATGAAATCTCAATGGCTTAACACAATAGAAATGCATTTCTCACTTATTCAGAGACCCAGGCTATGCCACCTTCAGCATATGGGGTCCAAGAATACTCTGGGATTCAACATATAGCCAGCAGATGGAGGAAGAGAGAGAAGATAGGATTAGGTGGGAGGTTTTTATGTGTCATGCCTGGAAGTAGCTTATATCATTTCCACTCACATTCCACTGGCCAAAAATTAGTCATATGGCCACATCTAAGTTTAAGGGAGACTCAAGAGTGTATTCTAGTTATGTGTATTCTAGATTTGTGAAGACAAAAAGGGAACAGAGTTTGATGTGCAATTAGACTCTCTGCCACAAGGTATAATTTTGGTGGGGAAAATGCAAGTGTGGTTAGTTACCAAGAAATGCTTGTTATACGTCTAAGAATACTACTTAACATATATTTATTAAATGCCTACTGTGAGTCAGGCAGTGTGTTAAGCATTAAATTAGAGAGAAACTAGAATCTGCTTACTATCTTTCATATATTCATGGTACAATGAAGGAAAATACACGTAAGCTGATTTTTGCCATTCAGAATGATAAATATTACAAGAGACATAAGTATAGGGAATCAAAATCTTGTCTCCAAAGGGAAATCTTTTTTATTTTATTTATTTATTTATTTATTTA
>NW_016815685.1:0-2531 GCF_001698545.2 Rhinopithecus bieti | reverse complement strand
GAGTTACACGATTCTTTTCATTGATCAATTTGGTAGCACTGTTTTGGGGAATCTGAGGAGGGATATATTGTTTTGCATTGAAGCTCATGGAGACAAGGAAATATCCTCTGATAAAACTGGAAAGAATGTTTATGAGAAAGTTACTTGTGATGTTAGAATTCATCTCACAGTTTTACACCTTTCTTTTCATAGAGCAGTTTTCTAACACTGTTTTCTTGGAATACGTGAAGGGATATTTGGGAGTGCATTGAGGACTATAGTGAAAAAAGAAATATCCTCAGATAAAAACTAGAAAGAAGCTTCCTCAAAAACTGCTTTGTGATGTGTGAATTCTTCTTACAGAGTTACACCATTCTTTTCATTGAGCATATTGATAACACTGGTTTCTTGGAATCTGTAGTAGGATATTTGGGAGCACAGTGACAAATGAAATATCCAATGGTGACAAAGGAAATATCCTCAGATTAAAATTAGAAAGAAGATTTCTGAGAAACTGCATTGTGATGTGTGAATTCATCTCACGGAGTTACACGATTCATTTCTTGCAGCAGTTTTTTAACACAATTTGTTTGGAATCTGCAATAAGATATTTTGGTGTGCATTGAAGCCTATGGTGACAAAGGAAATATCCTCAGATAAAAACTAGAAAAGAAACTTTCTGAGAAAATTATCTGTGATGTGTGAATTCGTCTCAAAGAGTTACCCTTTTCATTTAGTAGTTTGCTAACACTGTTTTCAAGGAATCTGCAAAGGGATAACCATGAGTGCATAGATGAATAAGTTGAAAAGGAAATATCCTCACATAAAATTAGTAAGTACCTTAGTAAGAAGCCTATGGTGAAATAGAAAATATCCTCAGATAAATACTAGAAAGCATCTTTCTGAGAAAGTGCTTTGTGATTTGTGAATTCATCTTACAGAGTTACACTATTATTTTCATTGTGCTGTTTGTTAGCACTGTTTTCGTGGAATCTGCAATAGGATATTTTGCAGTGTATTGAAGCTTATGGTGACAAAGGAAATATCCTCAGATAAAAAAAAAAAAACTTTCTTGGAAACTGATTTTTGATGTGTGAGTTCATCTCACAGTGTTACCCCATTCTTTGCAATGAGAAGTTTGCTAAAACTTTTTTCTTGGAATCTGCATTGGGATATTCATGAACGCATAGATGAATAAGGTGAAAAAGGAAATACCCTCACATAAAAGCTAGCAAGAAACTTAGTAAGAAACAGCTTTGTGATGTCTGAATTCATTTCACAGAGCTACACCATTTTTTCATCCAGCAGTATGGTAGCAATGTTGTTCAGGAATCTGCAATAGGATATTTGGAATTGCACTGAAGCCTATGGTGACAATGGAAATATCTTCAGACAAAAACCAAAAAGAAGCTTTCTGAGAAACTGCTTTGTGATGTGTGAATTCGTCTCACAAATTACACCTTTCTTTTCATGGAGCACTTTGCTACCACTATATTTGTGGAATCTGCAAAGGGATATTAGTGAGCACATTGAGGTCTATGGTGAAAAGAAAATATCCCCGACAAAACAAGAAATAAGTTTTCTGAGAAACTGCTTTGTGATTTGGGAATTCATCTCACAGAGTTACATGACACTTTTAATGGAACATTGAGGTAGCACTGTCTTTGGCGAATCTGAGAAGGGAAATTTTGGATACCAATGAAGCCTATGGTGACAAAGGGAATATCCTCAGATAAAAACTGGAAAGAAGCTTTCTGAGAAAATAATTTGTGATGTGTGAATTCATCTCACAGAGGTACAACCTTCTTTTCATGGAGCAGTTTGATAACACTTTTTTCATGGAATCTGCAATGGTATATTTGGGAGCACATTGCATAATGTGGTGAAAAAGGAAATATCCTCAGATGAAAACTAGTAAGAAGCTTTCTGAGAAACAGCTTTGTGATATGTGAATTCATTTCACAGAGTTACACCATTGTTTTCATGGAGCAGTATGGTAGCAATAGGATATTTGGGAGTGCACTGAAGCCTATGATGACCAAGAAAATATCTTCAGACGAAAAACCAAAAAGAAGCTTTCTGAGAGACTGCTTTGTGCTGCGTGAATTCATCTCACCAATTTACACCTTTCTGTTCATGGAGCAGATTGCTAACACTATTTTCATGGGATATTCAAAGGGATATTCACGAGCGCATTGAGGCCTATGGTGAAAAGGAAATATCCTCAGATAAAAACTAGAAAGAAGCTTTCTGAGAAATTGCTTTGTGATATGTCAATTTACCACAAATAGTTACACTGTTCTTTTCATTGAGCAGTTTGCTAACACTGTTTTCGTGGAATTGCAAGAGGATATTTGGAATCACATAGAGGCCTATAGTGAAAAAGGATATATCCCCAGATAAAAACTAGAAAGAAACTTTCTCAGAAACTGCTTTGTGATGCATAAATTCATCTCACAGAATTACACCATTCTTTTCATGGAGCAGTTTGATAACACTGTTTTCATGGAATCTGCAATAGGATATTTTGGAGCATATTGAAGCCTTAGGTG
>NW_016815684.1:0-2387 GCF_001698545.2 Rhinopithecus bieti | reverse complement strand
CCACCGCGCCCGGCCCCATTTTATCATTCTTATGCCTTTGCATCCTCATAGCTTAGCTCCCATTTATGAGTAAGGACATATCATGTTTGGTTTTCCATTCCTGAGTTACTTCACTTAGAATAATAGTCTCCATTTCCATCCAGGGTGCTGCGAATGCCATTATTTCATTCCTTTTTATGGCTCAGTAGTATTCCATGGTGTGTGTGTGTGTGTGTGTGTGTGTGTGTGTGTGTATATATATATATATATATATGCATCATTTTCTTTATCTTCTCGATGACTGATGGGCATTTGGGCTGGTTCCATATTTTTGCAATTGCAAATTGTGCTGTTATTAACATGTGTATGCTGGTATCTTCTTTGTATAATGATTTCTTTTCCTCTGGGTAGATATCCAATGGTGGGACTGATGGATCAAACAGTGGATCTACTTTTAGTTATTTAAGGAATCTCCATACTGTTTTCCATAGTTGTTATACTAGTTTACATTCTCACCAGCAGTGTAAAAGTGTTCCCTTTTCATCACATCCATGCCAACATCTATTTTTTTTTTTTTTTGACATTTTGATTATGGTCATTCTTGCAGGAGTCAGGTGTTACTGCATTGTGGTTTTGATTTACATTTCCCTGATCATTAGTGATGTTGAGCATTTTTTTCATATGTTTGTTGGCCATTTGTGTATTTCTTCTGAGAATTTTTTATTCATGTCCTTAGTGCGTTTTTTGATGGGATTGTTTGTTTTGTTCTTGCTGATTTGTTTGAATTCTTTGCAGATTCTGGATATTAATCTTTTGTCATATGTGTAGATTAAGAAGATTTTTCTCACACTCTGTGGGTTGTCTGTTTACTCTGCTGGTTATTTCTTTGCTGTGCAGAGGCTTTTAGTTTAATTAAGTCCCATCTATTTATCTTTGTTTTTGTTGCATTTGCTTTTGGGTTCCTGGTCACGAAGTCTTTGCCTAAGCCAATATCTAGAAGGTTTTTTTTTTTTTATGTTGTCTTTTAAAATTGTTACAGTTTCATGTCTTAGATTTAAGTCTTTGATCCATCTTGAGTTGATTTTGTATAGGGTGAGTGAAGAGTATCCACTTTCATTCTTCTATATGTGGCCTGCCTATTAACCCAGGACCATTTGTTGAATAGGGTGTCCTTTCCTCAGTTTATGTTTTGTTTGCTTTGTTGAAGTTCGGTTGACTGTAAGTATTTGGCTTTATATCTGGGTTCTCTATTCTATTCCATTGGTCTATATGCCTATTTTATACCAGTACCATGCTGTTTTGGTGACTGTGGCCTTATAGTATAGTTTGCAGTTGAGTAATGTAATGCCTACTGATTTGTTCTTTTGGTTAGTCTTACTTTGGCTATGCAGGGTCTTTTTTTGTTGTTGTTCCATATGAATTTTAGGATTATTTTTTCCAGTTCTGTGAGGAATGATGGTGTTATTTTGATGAAAATTGCATTGAATTTGTAGATTGCTTTTGGCAGTATGGCCATTTTCACAATATTGATTCTACTCATCCATGAGCATGGGATGTGTTTCCATTTGTCTGTGTCATCTGTAATTACTTTCAGCAGTGTTTTGTAGTTTTCCTTGTAGAGGTCTTTCACGTGCCTGGTTAAGTATATTCATAAGTATTTTATTTTGTTGTAGCTAAAGTAAAAGGGGTTGAGTTCTTGATTTGATTCTCAGCTTGGTGGCTGTTGGTGAGCAGAACTACTGATTTTGTACATTAAATTTGTATCCTGAAACTTTGGTGAATTCATTCACCCGTTCTAGGAGCCTTTTGGATGAGTCCTTAGGGTTTTCTAGGTATACAATCATGTCATCAGCAAACAATGACAGTTTGACTTCCTCATTACCGATTTAGATGCCCTTTATTTCTTTTCTTGTCTGATTGCTCTGGCTAGGACTTTCAGTACTATGTTGAATAGAAGTGGTGAAAGTGGGAATCCTTGACTTGTCCCAGTTCTCCGCAGGAATGTTTTCAACTTTTCCCTGTTCAGTATAATGTTGGTTGTGGATTTGTCATAGATGCCTTTTATTTCAAGATATGTCCCTCTATGCTGATTTTGCTGAGGGTTTTAATCATAAAGGGATGCTGAATTTTGTGAAATGACTTTTCTGCATCTATTGAGATTATCATGTGATTTTATTTTAATTCTGTTTATGTGGTGTATTACATTTATTGACTTGCATATGTTAAACCATGCCTGCATCTCTGGTAGGAAACCCACTTGATCATAGTGGATTATCATTTTGGTATGCTGTTGGATTCTGTTAGCTAGTATGTTTTTTTTTTTTTTTTTTTTTTTTTTTTTTCGAGACAGAGTTTTGCTCTTGTTGCCCAGGCTGGAGTGCAGTGGCACAATGTCGGCTCACTGCAAC
>NW_016815683.1:0-493 GCF_001698545.2 Rhinopithecus bieti | reverse complement strand
AGAGAGATGCAAATCAAAACCACAATGAGATACCATCTCACACCAGTTAGAATGGCAAGAAAACAATTTTTAATGACATTTAAAAAATTACATTAAGTACAAATGCAATAAACACTGATAAGAGCCAGAGACCATCAGATTAGCTTTTAAGTCCTAATTACATGCTATTAATAGAGACTTTAAATATAAAGAGATATAATAGTAAAAGGATGAAAAATGAGATAACATACACATGCAAGCATAGGAAAGCAGGAGCAGGTATATTAAAAAAACCACAAATCAGGAAGCATGACTAGAAAGAAAGATATTTTACAATGATAAGAGTTAATTCTTCAGGAAGTCATAACAAGCACAAATATTTTTGCAACTAATAACAGAGCTTCCAAATACATGAAGCAAAAACTGATAGTATTAAGGGAGAATTAGACAAATTTAATCCACTTATATTTAACGTAATATAAATATGGTTGACCTGGTTGGATTGAAGTCTACT
>NW_016815682.1:0-2031 GCF_001698545.2 Rhinopithecus bieti | reverse complement strand
TTTTTTGAGACAGAATCTCACTCTGTCGCCCAGGCTAGAGTGCAATGGCGCGATCTCAGCTCACGGCAAGCTCCGCCTCCCGGGTTCACGTCATTCTCCTGCCTCAGCCTCCCGAGTAGCTGGGACTACAGGTGCCCGCCACTGCGCCCGGCTAATTTTTTGTATTTTTAGTAGAGACGGGGTTTCACCATTTACAGGATGGTCTCAATCTCCTGACCTTATGATCTGCCTGCCTTGGCCTCCTAAAGTGCTGAGATTACAGGCGTGAGCCACTGCGCCCGGTCATAAAATAGATTTTTAAAAACGTAATTAGTCTTTACATATCTAACATAGTTTTGAAATACATAAACGTAAAACTTATTTCAAAAGAGAGATATTTAAAACACTATAACCATAGTGGAAAACTATCACACCACACACATAAAAAAAAATCATGTGGACCAGTGAGAAAGGATATAGATGTGACTAACAGCATTAAGTTTGGACAAGAGATACAAACTCAAATTGCTTGCAAGGTACAGAGATACAGCCTCTTGTAATACAGTAGGGAGTGGAAGAAACTATAGCTAGTCAAAGAGAGCAAGCCCCACCTATGATATTCACATTTAAAAAATTTTTTTCAGACAGTCTCATTCTGTTGCCCAGGCTGGAGTGCACTGGCGTAATCTCAGCTCACTGCAACCTCCACCTCCTGGGCTCAAGTGATCCTCCCACCTCAGCCTTCCAAGTAGCTGGGACTACAAGGGCGGGCCACCACGCCCAGTTAATTCTTTGTATTTTTAGTAGAGACGAGGTTTCACCACATTACCCAGGCTGCTCTTGAACTCCTGGGCTCAATGAATCTGCCCACTTTGGCTCCCACAGTGCTGAGATGACCAGCATGAGCCACTGCGCCTGGCCAATATTCACATTTTTAAAGTTTTAAAAATTGTCACGACAACCAATTTGCTTGTGACCAATTAATAAACAGAGCACAAATATACACACAAATATATATTCAAACGTACATATGTAAATGTATATCATACTTTTAAGAAAACAGGAAAAACATTCATTTCAAACATAGATGAATTGTCACAAAATGTGACCATGTATTAAGATACTAATAAAATGTCAAAAAACTACAAAAAACAGAAGTCACATGGGCCATAGACATGTTTACAGACAAAATAAGTTAGGATTAACAGCAAAAAGTGGAGGAAAAAGGCCAAATATTTGAAAATTAAAAGCATAATTCTAAATGTTCTGTATTATAAACAGAGAATCAAAACAAAAATTACAAATTATGTCTAAAAAATACACAATGTGGTCACTAAATAAAAGCCTGTGGCGTGCACTCAATGCAGCACTGAAGAAAAATTTACAGCTATTAATAAATTTCTTAGAAAAAAATTGAAGAATTTAAGAGAACAAACTAATATCAAAGAAAGATTATACAGAGATAATAAAGATAAAAGAAAAAAGTAATAAAATAGAAAACTAAAAGACAGTGGACAATGAATAATCAAAAAGCTGATTCCAGCTAGGTGTGGTGGGTCATGCTCATAATCCCTTTGGGAGGTCAAAGCAGAACTGCTTGAGCCCAGGAGTTTAAGATCAGCCTGGGCAACATAGCAAGACCTCATCTCTACAAAACAATTTTTTCTTTTAAATTAGCCAGACGTGGTGTCACATGCCATAATCCCAGCTACTCAGGAGGCTGAGATGGGAGGAATACCTGAGCCCAGGAGGTCATGGCTACACAGTGAGACCCTGTCTCTAAATAAATGTAAATAACCAAAATTAGCTGAAAAAGTAAAATCTGGGGCAGGGCGCAGTGGCTCACGCCTGTAATCCCAGCACTTTGGGAGACTGAGGAGGGCGAATCACGAAGTCAGGAGTTCGAGACCAGCCTGACCAACATGGTGAAACCCCACCTCTACTAAAAATACAAAAATTAGCTGGGCATGGTGGTGCACACCTGTAATCCCAGCTACTCAAGAGACTGAGGCAGGAGAATTGCTTGAGCCTGAGAGGCAAGGGTTGCAGTGA
>NW_016815681.1:372271-389095 GCF_001698545.2 Rhinopithecus bieti | reverse complement strand
ACACCGGGTCCTATTGTGGTTAGGGGGTAGGGGGGAGGGATAGCATTAGGAGATATAACTAATATAAATGACGTGTTAATGGGTACAGCACACTAACATGGCACATGTATACATATGTAGCAAACCTGCACGTTGTGCACATGTACCCTAGAATTTAAAGTATGATAAAAATAATAATATCCAAATAATAACATCCAAAGAAAATAAATAAATACTTTATAGACAGGAAAAAACTGCAAATGTTATATCTGAAAAAGGACTTGTATACAGATTATATTTTTTATAATCTTACAATCATTTCCCCCAAATGTGCAATGTAAAAGATTTTAACACATACTTCAACAAAGCAGGTATACAAATAGCTTTATTAGAGGGTTTTTTCTCTTTTCATTTGTTTGTTTTTATAAATACTTGCTCAACATCATTAGTCATTAGGGAAATGAAAGTTAAAACTACAAATGATATCATCACACAATCTCCAAGAGTGGTTATTTTTAAACAGACCACCAATCACAAATGTTGTTGAGTATGTGAGGAAATCGAAACAATCATAGGTTAATGTTGGCTGGTGTAAAATGGTACAGCTACTTTGGAAAACAGTTTAGAAACTTCTTAAAATGAAAATTTTACCATGAGAACCAGCAATCTGTACACAAACATTTGCACCAGCATTGTTCAAAACAGCTAGAGACTAAAAATAATCCAAATGTACATCAATCCATGAGTGGATGAACAAAATGTGGTAAAAGCTTACAATGAAATATTATTCTGCAATAAGAAGGAAAAAACTACTGATATATGCAAGACAGATGAACCTTGAAAACATTATGCTAAGTGAACAAGCCAGACACAGGTGACCACATACATAATACACATTGTCTTATTCCATGTAATGAAGGTTCCAGAAAAGACAAAGATGTAGAGACCAAAAGAAGGCCCATGGTTGTCTGGGGTCAGAGCTGAGAGCAGGGATTGACTGCAAATTGTAACTAGAAAACTTTTGGGGGTGGCAGAAGTGTTATAAAACTGAACTCTAGTAATGTTTGAACAACTATAAATGTTACTAAAAATAATCAAATTGTACATTTATAATGTAAATTGTATGGTATATAAACTATCCCTAAATAAAGTTGTTAAAAATTTAAAAAAAGAAAACAAATTCATACTCATTTATCTTGAAATATTTTTTCATGTATAGTAAATCTCTTTTTGGTGTCACTAACGTATTTGTACTCATCAGCAAATATAGTGTCTAAAAAAGTCTAATAAGAAAAGAATCACCTTCTGGAAAAATCACAATACCTTATATATATGTAAATGATCATTTAAATAAGATAGTTTGATGTGGCTAAATTGTCACCATGATAGGCAATAAATTTCATTTATATCTCAAATTTCCCTTAATTTTAGAAATAAAAAATTCAAGAACAATCTATATATTTTATAAATTGAATACACTACATGAATTCATGATATATAATGCACACTTCCCACCATGCTTCCTTGGACAATTCGCATGAAAACCATCAGAGTCATCTCTCTAGTCTCTTCAAAAGTTAGAAAAGACTTCAGCGGTCAAATTCAGCTCTGATTTCCCAAGTAAAACACAAGCAGATTTTTAAACACAAGTAACAGTTTTTGCTGAATTCTATGGGTATCATAAGGTCAGCCTGTGCTAAATGATTGAAGATTGAAATTGATTTTGATAGCCTAATCTGATATATTGGATTTGAGGTTATTTTGCTTAAGGGCTATCAGGAGAAAAGCTCTCAAGAGGTTTGACTTCTGGCAAAATCAGCCAAAAACTTTGTGCTTACACTCATGCCTGCTAGGCACAAAGATGCAGGTGTCCATAAGGTTGAATAGTCTATGCTCTATAATTGCAGATTGAATATTTTTTTTTATTAAACCACTTACAGTCTTTAAAAATTGAAAATGCTAGACTTCCTACATACACACACACACACACACACACATATCTTAGAAGTTTAAATACATATATATATAATGGGCCGGGTGCAGTGGCTCACACCTGTAATCTCAGCACTTTAGAAGGCCGAGGTGGGTGGATTGCCTGAGGTCAGGAGTTCGAGACCAGTCTGGCCAACATGGTGAAACCCCATGTCTACTAAAAATACAAAAAAAAAAAAAAAAATTAGCCGGACCTGGTAGTGGGTGCCTGTAATCCCAGCTACTCGAGAGGCTGAGGCAGGGGAATTGCTTGAACCAGTGAGATGGAGATTGCAGTGAGCCGAGATCGCCCCACAACACTCAAGCCTGGGCGACAGAGCGAAACTTGGTGTAAAAACAACAACAACAAAAATATATATAAGGATAAAAACTAAGGTTAAAAGGTTAACATTTGGATAGTTGTGCAAAATCACCTCTGTACAATGACCTTTTAATCTAATGGGAGGATTGAGAAGTTGTTTTACTAAAAGAAATGCTAGTATCTTCTACAACAAGGTCATAATTATAAACTATCTCACATGGGTTGGGGAAGGAGACTTAAAATAAGAATTACAGCCCTTGGCACAAAATAAGAAAGCACCAAAAGGGAGAGAGAAAAAGGGATAGAGGGAAGGAGGGAAAGAAAGAGGGAGGGAGGGAATGCTTGGCAAATTTGCCAAGGTATTAAAACTGTAAGTGTTGGCAATGCATTACTAAAAGTATCCCCTAATTACGTATATGAAATGGAATTTGATATCTCACTGATCCAGATCTATTAAAAAGTATGCATCTTAAACTAAGTGGACCAGCACAAACAGTTTTTAATTAGGTTTCGAAAAAAGAAGCACAATGACAACAAGAAGCCCTGTAGTTCTTGTCATTTTGATAACATTTAGTTTAATAATCGCAAACAAATAAAAATTAGCAGCTACCAGCTATGTGCCAGTAACTGAATATTGTCTTTTATATCTTTATCACATTCCATTTTTATGACAGTCTTATAAGGTAATTGGTATTATTTCCTGTTGTACAGATAGAGAAACATCATATATCTATAGCCATCTGCCTATCTATCTATCTACCTATGTATCCATCTATCTATCTAGAGAGTAAAATTGAGGAGATATTTACAACTAGTAAAGACTGTGAAAAGGAGACATCATTGAGTAGTAGTTAGTCACACAGTCATGAATTTGAATCACAACCTAATTACTTTCTATCCATTAGATGTTAGACAATATTGTTTCTATGAGACCTAGTTCTCCTCACTGTACATGAAAGGTCTGATAGTGAGCAGATTTATATGTTGTGAATTGTCAGTTGGATAATATACAAAAACTGCCTTCTGCTATGATACATGCATTGTCTACTTGTTTATGTGTGTAAGTCTGAGAGTGTATATACATGTGTAACATTCAACTACTGATGCTATACATGTTTAGTACAGTAAAAGATGATAGTGTTATTACTGTTAGTGCCACTCTTCAAACTCAAGATTTTGTTTATGCTAAAGCCAGTGCTCTCACCACATTGGGGCCAAAGTCACAAGCTCCTCGTTCTCTTACTGCTTTGGCACAGAGTACAAAAAAAGATTTTTTTTCTCCTTTTTCTTTTCTTTTTCTTTAAAATTCTATTTGTAATCAGGGATTTCATTTCAGGCATCATGATGGTTCAAAGAGTTATACAGAGAAAACCTAGTCCTAAATGATAAAAGGTTGCAAGGTAGGATTGAACCTGCCTACTTTTCTTTTAAGTATCATTATTTTGTTTGGTTAGTTGAGTTAAAAGTTTAGCATTTCACACAGGAATATTGTACCTAATTGATTACATAAAAACCCTCCAAATATGGACCTACTATATAAATACGGACTCTACTATAAACTGAAAGAGATTTATATTCTATGATTTCATATACAACCTTTATAACTAATGTGAATATATGCTTTGTAGGCATAGCTACAATTAGCACACTAACACAAAAATTCTCAGTTTCAAAAAAAAAATCAGAGAAAGGGATTTACTTCAAAATCTGTAAATGTCTTCCCCTAAATCCAGCTTTAAACCTTATGATTAACTTCCATTTATATTTCAGTTCTCAGATGAAACTTACTTTTTCTAAGCTCCCCATGAACTGAATCTAATCACTGCACTGGGGCTCCATAGGCTAGGAACTCCTCTTAGGCTGCCCACAATATCTTGTCTTACCCTGTTATTTGTTTACAGTCATTAGTTTTAGTTTAATTGTGGGATTATATATATCTTATTGGCAGTCCTATTGACTGAACAAATGGTTAACGATGCAAAATTGAATGTATTACTAACTTGCTTCAGGCTATGTTTCATGGTAGTCACATAGGGGAATACTAGTTTCTAGTTCTCTACTTACAATGAGATTCCAGTAGAGTCAGATAAAACAGGAGTTGCAATCTACTACCTAGACCCATATATATTTATTTTTGTGAAGCTTTTTTCCTATCATATTAAACAGCCTCTCTTCTATGTTACTGCATTTTTTAGCTACATTGGTAATGAAACACCACATTTATTATTATTATTGCTGTTTGTTTTCATGTGTGACTCTGACTTTGCTTCCATAGACCTTGAGTTATTAGAAATTAGCAGGGGTCACTTATTATTTTATTTATCTCAGCTTAATTCATATCTATCATACTTTCTGACTAGAATAATAATGCATTACCCTTACATTTCCATTACATTTTCTGTGTGCCAGATGCTGATCTATGCGCATTACTCATTCCATTACCCAGTGGTACTATGAGATTAGTTGTGTCATTCCCATTGAAGAGATGGGTAACCAAGTCATAGCAACAGAGGCCATTCCTAATGTATCCTAGATTCCTGGCTTTGAAGTTGGAACTCTCAATCATTATATTTTGGTGTCTCAGCAGTTTGTAATAATTAAAAAAATGCTTAAATAAATAATGGAAAATAGCACAGAAAGGAGGGAATAAAATAAGAAATGAAAGAAAGAAAGAACACAGCAAGGCAGCCAGGGAGAAAGGAAGGTAGAGAGGAAAGGTTAGTGTTTTACTCACAATGAATGCCATGATGAAAATAGGAAAAAATAGTGTAATTATCATCCATAGGAATGGCCAATGTAGTGTTATTTTTGTGTGGAAATATATATTGTAAATATGTATGTATACATAGTAGATGGCATAAATGTAATATATTTAAGCACACAAACTATTGAATGCAATGATATATGTGCAAGTTATGTATTTTATTCACAACATTTTATGTGAATAAATGGCTCTTTCCCACAATGCTTCATTTTTTACTTCCTCACAAATTATACATATAGGTAGTTTGTGCATGATTGTGCTCATCTGGCAAATGAGGATAATCCTGAGTAGATGAAGGGAGTCTTCCAAAAGCATCTAGGTAGCAGAATTAAGACTACTAGCATTAGACCTAATTCATAAGTCAGAAAAATGTTGTTTTCTTTATTTTTCTACCACTTAATAGATTCATAATAGGGCAAGTTAAGCAACCTCTCCATATTGTGTTCTTTTCTTTATAGAAATGAATATTTCTATCGTTTTCTAAACTGTAGATCCAGGTATTAAATTTCCCTATTCATATGGATAGCATGCAGCACAACTTCAAACACTCCAAATTGTACTTGTGTTCTTCTCTTTAAACATTTTCCTCCTTTTGCGTGGCCAATGGAGAAATGTTCTCCTGAATTGTCTAGTCAAAAGTATAATAGCTATTCTTAACTATTTTCTTTCACTCATTACGACCAATCCATTACTAAGTCCCATTGGCTCTGCTTCCAAAATTCAAATCTGGCCACTGCAATTTACTATTATGGCTGCTGCCACAACTCAAGCATAATCATCTGTGCTTACTTCTTGGACCTCATTCCAACCTCCACTTTACTGAAAGTGATCCAATCACATGAGTCTTCTTTTCATCTTTTGAACACTTTAAGTTCATTCCTGCCTCAGGGTTTTTGCGCTTGCCATTATAACTGGCCACACCTCCTTCTAGATGCTTATTTAGAACTACTCAAATATTATCATGTCAAGTAGTTACCATCAGACCACATTCTTTAGACCACCTCACATTTTTGCTTTCTTTCCCAGACTTTTTACTAAATAAAATTATTTTTATTTTCTGTGCTGGATACATTACTACTTGAAGTAGACTAGTTTATTTGGGTATTTAGTTATTGATTTCAGTTTCATTACACTATAAAATAACCTCTATAAAAGCAGTAATGATCACTACGTAACTAACTTCAGTGCCTACAACAGTCCCTGGCGCACAGTGGACATTGGTAAATATTTACTGATTTCCATACCAACCTCCCAATTGGTTTCTGCCCCATCCAATTCACACACTAAGGGAGGCTTTTCAAACCATGCTCCACACTTCATTGAAATGTCAGTTATGTGTTTTGTATTATCCTTATAAAATTTGTAAACTCCTCAAAATAGCCTGACAGCTGCTGTGTCTGTCTCTCTAAGATAATGTAATGTCTCCCTACTAGAAATCTCTGTTCTAGCTGCCTTGGCCTATTTCTCTTGCTCCATTGTGTCCCATTTTTCCTTCCTCTGTGTTTTCACCTGTGTTGTTCTCTTTGCCTGAAAAAGTATTCCCAACTCCTAGCTCTGGTTCCTGTAGGCAATCGTTTGCTCATTATTTAGGACACAACTTGAAATTCAAATTGCACTTGGAAGCATTTTGTTCTGACTAGGTTATGCCCCTAGGTTTAATGTTCCCATAGCACCCTCTGCTTACAAGTTTATTTTCTCTCTTTCTTGCTAAACTATACTTTCAATTAGTTATGTTGTCTCTACTACTGTGTCTTTGGTAGCCCCCCCACCTATATTATTGCATTATTTTATGCATTATGTAAACCAACCCTTCATTATAATCAGACAAGTAGCATCCATAATATACTTCATCACAATTCTAATCTTAATACCACTGGCCTCCCTAACCGAAAACAATCTCCTCAAATTATTGCATTATTTTATGCATTATTGAATAGATGGTGGTGGAGAAAACCATGTGGTTGAATAAGAATGCCAGAGAATGTGAGTTAAATGAGAAAACCAGTGAGACGGGAATGGAATCCCAAGAAAATTTAGAGTTGGAGAGGAAAGTAAAACCACTGAAAGAGACCAAGGGGAAGGGGAGAAAACAAAGGTATTAGGGGAAGAGAATACTGCAAGCCTCATGCTCCTTTCTCTTTTGTTTCCTTTATTCCATCTGTTTTGGTAAATTGAGGTACATTGATATTGGCTATGTGTCAAGCACAATTCTGACCCTTTTCTATATACCATTCCATTTCATCCTCAGTATGACACTGTGGGATAAGCACTCTTTACAACTTGACCAAGGCGTAAACAGACTCAGTAGCTTTCCAAGGAAATACCTCTAGTAAGTGGCTGACTAACACAGAAATCCACTTTCTTACTCCTTTGTTTACTGCCTCTTCTGCTACTACATATTTACAAAATTCTAATTCTACCAGTTGTGCTGTTTTCATGCCTTGGTCTCAAATTGTGTGTATGCACACACATTATACTACCTCACTTCTCCCCTCACCCTACAATTAACTAGTGGCAGTTATACACACATCTTAAATGTTATCAACTTTCATTGCATAAATCAAATGATAACATAGGCTTTTATTTTTAAATATTATAAATAAGAAATACGAATGATAATGAGATGCTTCAGTGTCTCGATATGAAAGCAAAAATTTAATTTGCTTACGCTTTATACTTGTTTGGGTAGATTCTTATCCTTTTATTACACTTTCAACTTTATTGTTTGCTAATAACATTTATATCTTTAGTGAGTGTATAAAAGGACTTTCCTTGTTTTATTCTAAACCTAGTGACCTAGATCATTTGTGAATTCAAGAGAAAATGAGTAAAACTAGAGCTTTTAAAAATAATCACCTTCCTTTCATTTTGAAAATTGAACTGGTAAATATGCATGCCTTGTGATACTAAGGAAATGATAAACAGATAAATAAATGAGTGATATTGGAAATATAGGCAACACATGTCTTGTACGCTTCTTGTAAAGAAATTTTATATGTTGTTATACAGGTAAAACAAATTTGTCAGTAGTGACAACTTTCCTACATTTCTACATTGGAATGAGGATTCAATAATTAGCATTATCCATTTAGTAACAAGAAAAAATTCAATTTTTATAAATCCCCAGTATTACTCATTGATCTAAATAGCTAAATATGTAATTAACCAACACAATTTCTTTTATTTTGCCTTATCTGCATTGTTTTCCAAGTAGTATTTCCTGCTTTGACAATTCTCAGTTACAATGGACTCTATTCAATATCACAAAGAAAATATAAACCATTTCCAAATTTACTAATTTTGTGGGAGATATTTTCAAATAATGAATATTTGCAAAAACAATGAAATAGTCACATGGTTTTGGACAGGGATTGCTCAAGTCATTAAACTGGTGGATCAGAAAATACTATTTTGTTAAGTTAAAAACTAGATGCATAAGGCATCTGCTGACGTTCCATGTTAGTTCTTGAGATATTGTGACTTTCTGATAATCAAAATCTTATTAGATGGTTGGGCACTAAGAGATTTAAGAAGGTGGTTCTATTCATCTGTGACTTGTTGCCAGGTCCACAATTACCAGGAATTTATCAGTGGTTGATAAAATATAAGTTGTTATAAAGAAAATTTTAAAAAGATAGCTGTTTAATTTAAAATACCATAAAGCAAATTGCTATCCTAGAGGAGTGCTATGTTAAGCAAACCCAAATTTAGGCAATTCATCCTTCATATTATATATTATTAAAGAATGACCTAAAGTTATTTATGCTAAAGGAGATCAAAGCCCAGCATTTATTTAGGTAGATGTTGAGTTGTAATTAACAGTCTATGTTGAGTTATTAACATAAAGGAGCCATAAGTAATTACAGGATGTATAAGCATAACAGCAAAATATTTTAAAATCAAGTAAATGTATTTTCAAATAAAATGTAATAGAGAAAAGTATGATAAAAATATGTATAAACAGCAGCTTTTTACATACTTAGATTTTGGCGAAAATATTAGGCCTAATACATTTTATGTCATTTGGTAAATTTTGTATTGTGCTTACATATCTCTCATTATGTTAACTTTGCAGCACCCAGAATACAATATTTCATCATAACCAACTTATTAAAAAAAAAGCATAGTAGAAATAGTGCAGTGTCAGAAGATTAGCAAAATTTGATGTGACTCTCTGCCATGTAATAGGCAAATGCTCAACAACCATACAATGGGTAAATGTATTATGGCACATTCATACAATGGAATGCTGTCTAGCAAAACATAATGAACAAACTACAGTTTAAAGTAACATGTGCATAAATATTATGAAATGATGAGCTTAGCATGAAAAACATCTATATTACATTATTCATATATATACAGTGAAAACTGGTCAATCTAAACTAGTTGTCAGAAGTCATGATAGTAGTTAACTTTGGAAGTTTCCAGTGATGGGGGGAATGGGTAATACTAGTAAATATAAGAGGAACTTTGGACAGTGTGGAAATTTCTATATAATGATATGGTATATATCAAAGTATATACTTATAATTTGTTATATAAAATATACTATGTATATTAGTATGTTTGTTTATATATATACACATATACATATATGTATGTATAAAGTATTGTTTTAAAAGGAATAATGAAAATTGTATATAAATGGAAAGTTGCTGTATATATATTGCTAGACATTATGAAATTTAAACTGTTTGCCCAAATTAATGTAATGACCATGAATGAGAGAGCAAGTCTTGCCAACATGTCTTCATCTTGATCTTTACAAAACTTAAACATACTGTATAAAATAACATAGTTATAATAATAGTTCAGTGTAAGCCAAAGAACCATAGACTTAGGCGTAGTAGAAGACGTTAGGAGCTAATGTTAAGATCTACTACTATACTTATTTCCAAAAGCACCTTTTAATATTTCAGATTGCTTAGGCCCATCTAATGTTGATAAGCAAGACTGCTATTTAATAAAGGATGTTTATTTGATTAAGGAGGATGCAATAGGGAACAATAGGGAAATTGCCTTATTTTAATTTTTAATCTGGAGATGGTCTATAACTCATGCACCATTCTCCTGAGGCAGCTGACAAAATCTGATTTGATGCTCTTTTTCTGTAGAAACAATGACATAATCACTGAGCTCATATTATTCAGGAATAAATAATTAGTTATTACATAGAGTTTTTATCTGTGTTATAGGAGATAGACACCATTATCAAAAACACAATGAACTAGATAAAAAACTGCTGGGCTCTGATCTCCTTTAGCATAAATGACTTTAGGTCATTCTTTTTAAATATTTAATATGAAGGATGATTGCCTAAACTTGGGCTTGATTTACATAGTACTCCTCTAGGATAGCAATTTGCTTTATGGTATTTTAAATTAAACAGGCTTAGTTACTCAAGAAGCTGTTAAAATGTAAGGATGTTTCTCTTCTTACTATTTAGCTTACATACAGAAACTTAATTGTGTAGACAAATTAAGTTCAAAATTAAAAATAAATAAAACAGAAGAAATTTAAAAATTAACCTTTGATTGACATAAGTTCCTAACGTCCTACAAAAGTGTCCAATAATTACATACATTTAAACTACCAGTTAGTAATAGTTGTGTTCCCTTCTAGCAAAGCCTTCTTAGAAATGGCATTTTTTTCAACAATAATCAGAACTGACAGCCTGGTCCACCTTTTAGGATAAAGCGGCAGGCAGCCTTGTTAATCTGACCCATTGAAATAAAGGGAAAATGTGCTAGTGCCCCAGTGTAATTGTTAGCAGCAGCATTTTAGCAGGTTTTAACTTGCACTTTATTGTAATATGTCTTCTCAACTTTGATATAAATGTTAACCAGAGCTGGCACTATTAATAGCAAGCTAGGATCTGGGGCAGGGGCAATGGAGTGGTCTTACAGAGAATCAGAACATGACCTTAATTGTTAATGAAACATTGCAGTTCCATGAAAAGGCAAAAGCACAAAATGAATACAATAATTGTTTTAGTAGGAACCTGCATAATGCAAAAGGCTACAATTATAAAATATGCCACCCCAAAAAGCACTCCTTGGATTCATATTTCAAGGTTATATGAGCTCTGATTGCCCTTTAAATTACCAGTGGACAATATAAGAGAAAATAATACATCTTAATATATAATTAATAACACTTAAAGGCATTAACTCATAGACTTGAAGCTAATAGGTGGCATAAAATGAAAATAATAAAACTGCTATACAAAGAAAATAAGGATTATTAATTTTCATTCCTATATTATTCTATGAATGCATAAAGATTTCAACATCATTTAGTATTTCGTGTTTCTTCCAATGTACATAATGTAAATAATCTTTCAACTCAATAAACTTCTAATCAATTTTCTACAAATACGTGTAGTAGCACCACAGATATAAAGATGAAATATAGCATACAGTTTTGGGTGTTTTTGTGTGTCGACACTGCAAATTTGGGGAGAGCGAAAGATCCTCTTGGCTTATTTTTTGTTTGGCTTTTGTTTTGGTTTGTTTTGTACAAAAAAAAAAAAAAAAAAAAAAAAAAAAAAAAAAAAAAAAAAGAAACTATTTAACCTTTACAGAATTTTCTTATCTCCCTGCACACACTATGAACATCAAGTAGAGATTCTGAATGATTTCTTGATGCTTTGTTTCTACTTGTTGTAGGTTAATTTGCTTTTATAGAGTTCAACACACTGGACTTAGGAGTTCAGGAGACAGTACTATTTCAAAATAACAAGATTGTATCAGGCAATATATCACAAACTTTTCTTTCCATTTTCTAGTGCATTGGGATACCTATGAAATTAGACATTTGTTAAAGCATTCTGAGATGATAAAATTGTTAAAATGCAGAGTAAATAAAACAAAAGCATGCTCACTTAAGAAAATTATTAAAAGTAATTGAGATGCATTTGATTCTTAAAGATCACAGAGAAGTTAAATATTAATAGGATATATTGTCCTAAATAATAATTTAATTATCATGCTGAAACGAAAAACAAAAAATGAAGGAGGAACATGTAAGAAATAATTCACACACCATGTAGTTCACTCTTTTCCAGTGTACAGTGACTTTCACAGGATTGCACAACCAGCACCACAATCTGATTTTAGAACATTTTCATAATCCCCAAAGCAACCCTATACCCATTAGCAGTCTCTCTCTCTCTTCCACCTCATATCACCACTCTCAGGCCTAGTAACCACTGTTATGTTTTCTGTATTTACAGATTTGCCTATTCTAATCATTTCATGTAAACGAACCCATAGAAAATGTGGCTTCTTGCATTTGGCTTCTTTCACTTCATACATTTCAAAGGTTCATCTGTGTTGTAACCTGTGTCAGTACCTCGTTTTCTATTACTGAATATTATACCATTGCATTAATATGCCATATATGCTTAACTATTCACCAGTTGACAAACATTTCATTGTTTTCATTTTTTTTCTTATTACAAATGCTGTTACGAACATTTATGTACAACTTTTTGTGTGGGTGTATGTTTTTATTTCTCTTACATATATAGATCTAAAAGTTGAATTGCTGGGCTATATGGTAATTGTGTGTTTAGGATAGTTAGTTTTTGAAGAATTCTGTGTATCAAAATAAAATCCAAGAACATCAGAACAGTTTACAGATGCCCCATGAAGGCAGAATACATCTGATTTTTTTTTTTTTATTTGCCTCTAATTGTTAGGAGAAGTGTGCATGGCAGTGAAACTAGAGTGCAACGATGCCTGGAAGGTTGGAAGTTTGGAGTTAGGGGAACACTCACATATCCAGTGGCATTTTTCTGCTGAGTCATTGCTCCTTTTATCACCAAACCATTAAGATTTTCATTCCCAGGCTCACATTGAGTTATATGCCAGAAGATATTACTTGAATTTTTGGAATTCAAATTGGCCCCTACTCCCAAGATCAGATTTCCCAAAGCAAAAACCAGAGCATATGGTTTAACATATGGTCTAACAGTAACAAAATCATATTTTCTTAAAATTGGAAGACATACTTTTCCTGTGTTTCCTGACTCTTCTCTGTCCAGCTCTCTCAAGGAACCTATGCTCGTTACTTTACTCTTTTTTTTTTTTTTTTTTTGAGACAGCATTTTGCTCTTGTCGCCCAGGCTGGAGTGCAGTGGTGCGATTTTGGCTCGCTGAAAACTCTGCCTCCCAGGTTCAAGTGACTCTCCTGCCTCAGTCTCCAAAGTAGCTGGAATTACAGGAGACTGCCACCATGCCCAGCTAATTATTTTTGTATTTTTAGTAGAGATGGGGATTCACCATGTTGGCCAGGCTGGTCTTGAACTCGTGACCGCAGATGATCTGCCTGCCTCGACCTCCCAAAGTGCTGGGATTACAGGTGTCAACCACCGTGCTCAGCCATCATTTTACTCTGTTAACCTTTATATTTGGTTTCAGTTGTTTCATTTGTTTTCAAGTGCCACATCAAATCTCGTTCATTTGAAAGTCTTCCTAAAACCTGCTATTTATTATTCTTCTCTAGAGTCTTGTTTATTCTGTCATTGTATTTCTCTCTGTGTGTGTTTTTGACTTATATAGCAATTCACAAGCTTCTAGGGGACAGGTGATGTATTTTATAATTGTATATTCTTATTATACCTAGGCGAGCACTTTGCACTGCCTTGATGTTCAGTAAGTGTGTACAGCTCTAAATCTCCATGTGATGCACTATGTTCCAAGGGTGATATCCAGGAATATACTGTCTAGTTTATATCTGAAAATTAAACACAACTTTTGCAAACCCTTTGTGTGTGTATCCCTACAGGGCAACAGACAGAGATGAGACATAAAGTCAAATGTCACCTTTCAGGTGAGGACAAGAAAAAAATATAGTTTATTTTGAGGAACATGCTACCACAGAAATCTTCATACTTATTCAGCAGTAAAAATGCTGAATTTTAATAATCATTATTCCAACTGTTCAGGTTATTAGAATTTTTTCTTTTGCATTGATATAACCTTAGATATCTGAAGAGAATATATAAATTATTCAAGTAAACATGGATTATTACTGAACAGAAAATACAGTGAAAATGAAATAATATAACCCAAATTTCAATTCACCCATAGTTCAAAACATTCCAATTATTTCTTCAATTAATAAAATCTATGGAAAAATTTTAAGTAAAAGTAAATAATCCTAAGCATATGAATTTTAATTCTACCCTGCCAAATGATTTTTGGTAGAAAATATCCCCTTTGCCAATACTTGAAATTCTCATAGAAAGCTTTAATTTATTTTATAGCTTTTAGTTAAATTATATAAGGAAGAAATTTAGACATATGAAATGCATGTTGAGAGATAATCAAATATCTGAGTACTTAATAGTATAATATTGAAAGAGTCTTAGAAAATTTTTTTTGCAAAATTATGTTTCTTACCCCTTCCTCTATATATTATATCTCATTACAATTTTTGAAACTTAGAGTATTATGAAATTTGCTTATTAAAATACAACTTCTCAGCCAGGCGTCATGGCTCACTTCTGTAGTTCCAGCACTTTGGGAAGCCAAGGTGGGCAGATCACATGAGATCAGGAGGTCAAGACCAGCCTGGACAATATGGTGAAACCCTGTCTCCATTGAAAATACAAAAATTAGCCAGGCGTGGTTGCATGCACCTGTAATCCCAACTACTTGGGAGGCTGAGGCAGGAGAATTGCTTGAACCCAGAAGGCGAAGGTTGTAATGAGCTGAGATCTTGCACTGCACATTCCAGCCTGGGAGACAGAGCAAGACTCAGTCTTAAAAAAAAAGAAAAGAAAAGAAAAGAAAAAAAAATTCAGTATACTTTCACAAATGTCTATTACAATTGACTAATTTCTCAAGATCACTTCAATATTCAGTCCATTCACCCAGGTCTTTGGGAATGACAGTGTTGAAGATCAGGAAGTGTAGATTAGATAGAGGAACCTTCTTCCTCTCCTGATGTTTCCTTCCATATGGAGGAACAACATTAGTGTAACATATAATGCTCCTGGTTTCTTTCTGTTTCCTTACAGAAAGTCTTTGAGGAATGTTATGTAGCAAAATAAAATCCAGGAACACCACAATAGTTTATAGATGCCCCTGGGAAGGCAGAGCACATTCTTTCTAAAGGAAAAAGTAGGAGTTCTCTGAGAGTATAATTTGGGAAGGAAAAATAGAAGCTAGGCTTATTCTCCATAGGTCCTTCGATGTTGTTCTAAGATTATTTCTCCCTGCCTTGATGACTTAGGTTTTACATGGCACATGGCTTGACTTCATACATTAGTAAGCAACACTAGTAACTCAGTCTTTTTGTTTGTTTTTTAAAGGTTTAAATTATGTAAATAAATTTGAGGCTGTCAACAGCCTAAATCAAATATGTATGGTGACTTTTTTTTTACTTCTGTTGGTAATGGCGGCATTTGAAAAACTTATCCATAGACATTTAAAAAAAAAATGCCTGTAAACCTCAAGCCTTAAGCAAAAGTGCATTGAGCTTGATAAAGGTGCTGAACATCTGGATTTAAGCAAACTAAGAGCCTCATGGATCTCAGAAGCCAAAATGCACTCTATGAGGGCAGCCAATGTCACATCATTCACAGAGCCTTCACAGACGAGGAAAGGGGCAGGCCTGGAGGTCTGGGGTGTGCTGGCTCTCCAGTGCAGTCTGTGGCAGCTCGACTTGCTCCACCCTGCATCTGTGGAGGCAAGTGGGAGGCTCAGGAGATACCACTAGTGAGCTGCAGAGGCTGGAGTCATCAGGTTTATCTGAATCAAGAATTCATTTGTATGGAAAAGAGCATCTTCCTATATACCTACCGCTTAGATTTTAAAGAACAGAACAGTTATTTGCTATTTGCAATGTGCTTTTCAGCCTTGTCTAAAAGGAATGACTTTTATACTGCAAAACAGCTGGAGTCCAAGCATGCTACATACTACTACTGAGGTTCTGGTTTTAAATGTGTTATTGTCAAGCTTAAATCTGATGTTTCAAATTCCACTTTGCATTCGGGGCTAAAAAGGAAATTGTGAAAGAACTTAGCTTGTATTCAGAGATTTGAAAAATAATAATTTAATTTAGATGATGATGTTATAGTTAATTGGCTATTCAAGAATTTCCTGTGCCATGAGAGAATATGTCAGATAAATTTGTGGAACTGAGACCATAAAAGAAAGCATAACAGGCCGGGCGCGGTGGCTCACGCCTGTAATCCCAGCACTTTGGGAGGCGAGGTGGGCGGATCACGAGGTCAAGAGATCGAGACCATCCTGCCTAACACGGTGAAACCCTGTCTCTACTAAAAATACAAAAAATTAGCTGGGTGTGGTAGCAGGCGCCTGTGGTCCCAGCTACTCGGGAGGCTGAGGAAGGAGAATGGCGTGAACCCAGAAGGCGGAGCTTGCAGTGAGCGGAGATTGGGCCACTGCACTCCAGCCTGGGTGACAGAGTGAGACTTCATCTCAAAAAAAAAAAAAAAAAAAAAAAAAAAAAAGGGATATGACAGAATATGAACCTGGGCTGATGGTAGAAAGAGTCCATGCTGTGGTTCTCCTGGGTGAGATTATCTACCTCAAGAAAGTGAAGGTGAACATGATTTGTTTGAAAGGATGCATTTGACAGGTTCGGAACACATTGACTCTAAAATCTTTTTTTTTTAAGTCTAGATAAAAATATAAGATGGTTAAGGGAAGCAAGGCATTTAGATACAGAAAATAGCTATCTTTTTACATAGGAGAGAAGAGACTAACTTTATAAACAGGTTACTAATGGCTTAAAAAAAAAAAAAAAAGAC
>NW_016815681.1:349901-372190 GCF_001698545.2 Rhinopithecus bieti | reverse complement strand
AAAAAAAAAAAAAAAAAAAAAAAGAAGAAGAAGAAGGAAAGTAAGGTAAGTTCCTTTCCATTATTGCATTGAAAACAGCAGCTAGAAATGCTACTCAAGGTTGAAACATTCAACATTTCAGGAGAGAGAGTGGCTTGAAGAACCCACGGCAGATCGACTGCCCTCACTATGTTCCTAGTGCAAACTTTCAGAAGTATCAATGGCTCGATAAATTTGGAAATCTTCTTGGAGTGATTTTACAATCAAAAATGTCGTAAAACTTTCCCACAGAGGTAGAACTTACAGATATGAACAAGTGCCTCACAATAAGGCAGTATAATGAGCTACTCTGGCAAGGGGCTATAAATGTTAGTCCACCTGAAGGAAGAGAGGCTGGGTCACTGAAGAGTCATATGCATTGCAACATTAATGTGGCAGAAACACAGAACTCAAGAAAAAAGGGAAGTGGGATGGATTCCGTTTCACTTATCATTCCAGATCTGCTTACTTGGTTTGATTCCTGACTGTATGACTCAAATCACAACTGAGCTGTTACTTCAGTCATGGAGCCAAATCAAAAAGTTTCCATCGTTTTCAAAATAGTTTCTGGAATATGCGCTGCTTCTCCGATATTCATGAGTATGCCCCAGTAACATGCCACACCACACACTGCCCACTAAAGCACAGATATAACTTAGCCTGAACCCAGACACAACCTTGTGGTGTGGGAAAATTACTATCTGTATTGCAAGCTTTGACTAATGGGATATGGGGGTGGTGGATAAATTCAATTTAATTCTTCTCCCTTCCTTATGATGGATAAACTATTCGCTGACCAAGTAGCTTCAGACAGTTTTGTTAAAAATGTCCTGTGAAAGCAAATAACTAACTAGTCATAAACTGTGAGGGCCAGGTTGGTAAAGCACTGCATCTATGGCTCTTCAACTTTCTCCTCCTTTCTACTTTTTTCTTTACTCCTCAATCTCTGTTTGTACTTGTCATAAAATAGCACGTAAGCTTTTTCAAAGTCTCTGGTTTTAAGGAAAGTTCAGTTGAGACAGGAGATTAAAAGGAGTTTCATATGCTGGATGAGAAGGAAAACTACATAAATAAAGATTTGGCAAGGCTGTTTTTTACTCTACTTTCCTCAATTTCAAAATAAAATAGTCAGGTTTCACTAGTTACTCTCTGAGAAAGGAGGGAATGTTCATTAGATACTACTTTTTTCACAGATACAGTAAATACCCTGCCATAATTAACCTCTTGTTGGAAGTCTTCTGATCGACTTACTCTCAAAGCTCGTGAATTTGGGTAACTGGCATCCACCTACAGGCATCCTAAAGTGTCTGAAATAAAGTATATTCTCATTCTCTAGCCTTATTTACTCAGATAGCACTGAGTTTCTGTTATAGTTTTGGTCAAAACTAAATTCTGGGTTCTAAAAGCATACTTTTGAGTGGAATAATTTTGTCTAGGTTTTGGAAATAAGCTTCTTTTCAAAACTTTCTTGATAAGAATAGACTGATAATCTTTGGACTCTCTGAAAAAGAGGCACACAAAATTTGGTATTGAAGTAATTCAAATTGTAGGGTTGTAAGAGAATCACATCAACCCTATGGAAAACAGCTGCCTGGGCTGCAGCTGCTCAAGGAAGCAACATTGCAACCAGACTCTAATATTCCCTAGGGTTCATTCTGAGCAGGATAAGAAATGGAGAAAATTTGATTTTCTTTGGACTTAAAGGAGCTCGATAATGGATTTTTTTGTTTGTTTGTTTGTTTTAATTCCTTTGAACTTTAGTGTCTTTAGATTTTAACTTACGTGGGGATTTAGTCTTCTTATTAAGTTTCTGTAATGGCTTCCCCAAGCCTTAAAATAAGAATGAGTTTTCTAATTATATTTGGAGTATCTCCATGTTCCTGGCATTTTTGAGCATCTTTATCATGTTATACTACATCAGTATAGAACTTTGGATGAATTACAGTTCACAACATGACTGGACATAATTTGGGAAGTCAAAGAAAATTAGAATAGATTTTCAAATTTGGAGGCAGTAGTCTTAGAGTTAAAGCTATCTTTTTTTCTCACCCATTTCAGCATCTTTGGAGACACATATCCACACTAACCATCAGCATATCTGTAGTCTTGATTGAAAAGGATTTGTAAATTTGTGAAGTCCTACAACTGTCCTGATAAATTCCAAGGAGGTTGATCACACTGAAGATTAAACATAGGCTTAATAACTTAGTTAAATGTTTTAAAAGTGAAGTTTTAAAAAACATGGATAAAAATGGTAGACATTCCCTCTCCACTTATTCTCTGTAATTTTCTCTTAGAATCAGTCTTTTCAAGTACCCCTGTGGTTACTCTGTGCAGGTTTGTCCTGCTGTAATTATGATCGTCGGACCTGTGGTGTGCAGACCACATAACAAATGGGCTGAATGCTATCATCATGTAGATTATCTGCCAGCATGTTCTCGGAATAACCAGAGAAAAGCCAAATTCTTTACCACATCTCTACCTAAGTGTTTTTTTTTTTTTTCAGATAAATTATTTGACTAATACAAGCCCTAAAATAAAATGCATTGTTCTCTGACAAACTGGTTCTTGATATTTCTATTATATCACACTAAAGTTACTATAAATGTTATCTGGTACCTATGAGATGATCATATAAGGAGGAAGATGTGTTACATTTACAACAGAAAGTATTATGATTCAGTACAGGGTTTCCATTGCCATTTTGAAGAGTAGTTTAAGGCAGGCTAATTTTCAAACAACAATGCAGAATATTCAAATGGAAGGCATATCATCTTCTGGCTTTCATGTTGTTCATTTATTTTAATACTTTCAGCAGACCACTAAGCATATTAAAATCAGAGGAGAATGGGGTCAGCAGAATGTTAAAATATGTTTGAGAATGAGACCACAAAATGGATGGCACTTTCTCCTAATATATGAAGGTTTGATAACAAGTTCATCACACTCAAGATTTTCAACATGTAGTTTTATCTCATGTAAGCCATGGTTCTTCCAGAGTCCCTTATTTAAACTTCCCTATATGCAAATTTCCCGACTCCTTTTACCTTTCTTAGATCATATTGTCCAACTCATTATACCTTCTAATGCATTGCTGCCCGGGATTATGCTGTGGCTTCCTGTCTTGAGCCCCTTGCTTTGCCAGAACCACTCCAGCCCGACTTTGTCTGTTCCCCTCCTTGCAAAGAAAGCAGTTCACGGGGCTAAGTCCAGTTCTGTGAGTTGCCCTCCTCTGGGTCTTGTTCAATGTAATTAGACCCCCGACTTCCCTAACAATAGCCCTGTGCCTGCTTCCAGATCCTACACAGACCCCTTCTCAGATAATGCTTGTTTTTAATTTTCCTAGGGGATAAATGGTAGAAAAGGTCATGTGCTTAGGAATAAGAGAAGTAGGGCAAACCAAGGTGTGTGGGCAGGTGGAGTGCTTTATTTGTACTCTTGGTTCAGGCCTCACCACTTTTAGAGTTGGGCCTGGTTAAAGAATGTATTAAGCAAGATTATGTAAGTTAGCATACTTTACCCAAACAGCATAAGTTTTACAGTGTTAGAATATTGTTTTCCATTAAATTGTCAAAAACCCTATTGATACCTAATACTGTAGTTAATTGGTAATAACACTTTGAATTTGTGAATAATTATTTCCTTATTTTGCAGCATATTGTGTAAGATTAACCATTTAATAATTATCAAATGCTTACTGGTAATATTAGTTTAGATTCTTTCTTCCTTCACCATTGTTGGCAATAAAGCCTACTTGTCATAACTTTCTTGTCTGCCTACATAATATTTGTGTTTTGTGTCCAATAACTTTACATTTCTTTAATTAAAAAAAAAAAAATCAGTGCCATCTGCTAACTCAGTATTTTTTTGCAAGTTCCAGAAAACTTGAGAAAACACTGTGCCCTAAATAAGACCCAAGTCAGTTCCTGCTCTTCTGGGACTCCACAGTTAACAAGTTCTATGTTAAAGGAGTTACATACTTTTCTATCTTCATTTCAGTCTAGACAGATCTGTCTTCTTCATTCATTATCTCCATCAATTACATGCTGCATACATTTTAATTATAAACTTTGGAAACAATATTAGAAGTTTAAATTGTCCATATATTATTTATAGTATCACTGCAGTAACCAATCCACTGATAACTAAATACATTATCCTAATAAAATACTTAATGTCATGTTGCAGGATCTGCAGCCCTTTGATAATATTATTCATGTTATTTGGGACTATACATTTGACTTTGTCAGTCATCTATAAAGAAAGATTTTTTCTCCCTGCATCTGAAATTTGGTAGTTTGTGTGATATGGCACACATTTTTTCCTCAATTGAGAGAAATGAAACTTTGGTAATACACGTGTAATTCCTAAAGCTGCTTAAGAAATAAAAATAGTTTGCACTAATCACAATATATTTATGCTACCCATTAAAACTCTAGCTAATCATATGATCTAGATACCAACTCATTTTTCAATTCATTATGAAAACGTGTACTTCCAGATTTGCAACCTCAATTCTTGAAATGTTATAGATGACAACAAATGTAAAAAGTTAACATTAGTCTATGCTACATTGTTTTTCTGGATTATACCCAATAAAAAATGACTGAAAGAGAATATATTTGCTATTATTTATACATAGAACATAGTAGAATGTAATTAATTTTGATTAAAAAATGTAGCACATTTCTACTTAGAAATATCCTATATAATTCATGGTGTGTTGTATTAAATACTTTCATTTGATTGTATAATGGCATTTTGTACTTAAACACATCTTACTCCTTCACTCAGCACTTACTCACAAATATATTCTCAATATCTTTTATGAAGCAGACACATATTAGAGTGTTTATAAAGATACAAAAGTGGATTTCTTGGTTTTAGCCATTAAATAAACTGGTTCTCTCTCTCTCTCTTTCTGTGTGTGTGTGTGTGTGTGTGTGTGTGTGTGTGTTATGATATGCTTTTCAAAAGATGGAAGGTAAATTAATTTTATATATTTACAAATAGAAGCATATATAAATATATATGCATTTATTTTTATAATATTTTATTGTTACAAAACTTTAGAGACATTGTGAATTTAATATGAATGTATACATATAAATTTATGTATAAATAAAAGATAGATATTCACAAACTGCAATTCAATGTAGACTTAACAAGCATCTACTGAGTACCTACAAGATTCCAGGTAATATGCTAAATAATGTCTCATATATTATTACATTCATTATCTTATTTGAGCCTCACAAAAAGATTTCCAAAAAATCTTCAAATTATAAACGAGAAAGTTTATAGCAAAGGAAAAAATATATGATTATCCATTTGAATAGATGACACTGCACTTTCATTCCTTGATTAACCAGGGTCATGGGACACAGGCCCCATGGATAAATTTATGCTACGGACAAAATTTAAATACTTAAGTTGTTGAACAAAATGGATTCAAGGTAAGTCTGTTTGGTGACAGTTAACCTCAATATTTAAAAAAATAGATAATTAGTTTAATGCTACAAATGATATCCATTATGAAAGGTATTCATGCCCTTGCTACATGTAACTGTCTGCTACCATTCATGGAAACTCACAGCTATTTAATGATTCCCTAATAGTTATTTAATGATTCCCTCAGTCTTAGTTCACATATTAAGACACTCAATAAATTATAATAATATTTAACTTAGCAATTATTAAGTATTAACTATGAAACAAAAACTGCTTCAAATACTTCTGTAGATAATCATAGTTAACCCTCACCATAGCTTCAATAGATGGGGACTAATGTTTGACTCTCAACTGGAAAAGAGAAAATGGAGTCTTAGACTAATCAGGTATCTTGCCTATAGTCACATGGCTAGAGAATGTCAAAGACAAGTTGGCCATTTGACTATTCATCACATAGCAGAATTATTTGACTCTACTTAACCAGGCAGATGAAAATTAAGTTACCTCTCATTTAACTAAAAGAAAAAAACAGAAAAAAGTTACATATTATTTAATTAAAAGAAAAAACAGAAAACAACAAAAACAAGCAAAGCATTTCAAATATTAATGATTTTTCAGCAAATATCGTGTGCCTTGTGCTGATTGAACCAAATAATTATTGTATTATTAGCCACCTCATAAAAGGTCTTTCATGTTTTAATTTTACTTTTTAAATTTTTTTAATTGCTATAAAAGTGAGTAAAATTAATCTTTTGTTTGTTTAAATCAAATAGCAATTTTATTGCTTGTATTGTAGAAAAGATTTAAGTCCGTCTCCCATTTTATATTATGCAAGCTGTTTACATTTTTATTTGTTGTGATGAATACATTTTTCAATTGAATCCTGGCATCTAAATTATTAACCTTCCTATTCAAATGTTGAGAAGAAAAAACTTCCCATATCACAATGGATACGATATAGTCTACATTAGCTACTACTAGGCAACTGCAAATAAACATATTTTTATATATAGGTATATCTCAAAATAGAAAGATTTAACTGTATTGCATTGAAATAGGATTCATAGAGATAATTTCAAGAGTGACAATCTCAAGTAAAAGCAGTACAGTTAATTACATTTAGCTCCAAGCGTTTATTAACAGCATAATCTTGGCCAAGTATTTAACCTCCAAGACTCATTTGTCTTATATGTAAAATTATCCCTCCTTCCCAGAGATATTTTTCAAGATTTAATAAGATGAAGAAATAAACAATAGGTTTGTGAAACATGGTAAGAGATGTATAAATATTAGCTCTCCTTTAAAGTCTTTATAAAACACACAATAAAAACATAAATACACACACAGGTAAATCATAACCAATGGAATACCACCCAGCCTTAGTATGAAAGAATGAAATCATGTCTTCTATAGCAACATGGATGGAATTGGAGGCCATTACCTCAAGGGAAACAACTTAGAAACAGAAAGTCAAATGCAGCATGTTCTCACTTAAAGTGGGAGCTAAATAATGTGTACACATGGACAGAGAGTGTGAAATAATAGACACTGGAGATATTGAAAGGTAGGAGGTTGCTGGGTAAGAGATAAGAAGGTACGTCCTGCCACGATGGCTCACACTTGCAATCCCAGCACTTTCGGAGGCCAAGACAGGTGGATCACGAGTTCATGAATTCGAGACCAGCCTGGCCAATGTGGTGAAACCCCCGTTTCTCCTAAAAAATTACAAAAATTAGCTGAGTGTGGTGGCAGGTGCCTGTAATCCCAGCTACTTGGGAAGCTGAGGCAGGAGAATTGTTAGAACCTGGGAGGCAGAGGTTGCAGTGAGCCGAGACTGCACCATGCACTCCAGCCTGGGTGACAGAGCAATACTCTGTTTCAGGGGGAAAAAAAAGTTACTTAATGGGTACAATGTAGACTATTTGGATAATGGCTATTCCAAAAACCCAGATTTCATCACTATGCAATATATTCATCTAACAAAACAGCATTTCTACCTTTTAAGTGTAAACAAGTAATTAAAAAACACATCCATAACTTCATAATTATAATTGTATTAATTACATGTTACTTCCATAATATATTAAACATATGTCATATAATCTGTAATATTGTATTTCATATATTAATATTTTACATTCACACTGTATATAATTTACATATACCCTCCATACCAAGGGTTTTAAAGAAACTTAAAACACAATTTATTAAAAATTATAATAGAAAATAATGTTCTACCCTGTCCATGAAAGGATAGCAATTTGTATGGCAAATTAGAAAGATTGCCATATAAAGAAAGAAAAAACGTAAAGGTATCTTCTAGGGTAAACCATCAGTTAGGCTCCTTTGTTTTCTAAGTCTATCCTATTAAAGTCATTCCTGCTTCATATCCCTGGGAGAATAAAATGTTTACAAACTCCAAATAGGGCCAGGCGACATAGAGCCCTTTCCCTTTATGAATTCATGCAAATTACATCATGACAATTATGGCTTAATCCCCAGGATTCTAAACCACTGGAAAGAGTTTTAGGAACAAGATTAAGGGGCGGATGGAATTGGAGGTCATATCTTAAGTGAAATAAGCCAAGCAAAGAAACTCAAATATCACATATTCTCACTCTTAAGTAGGGCTAAAAAATGTGTACTCATGGACGTAGAGAATGGAATGACTGACGGGTAATGAAGACTCGAAAGGGTTAGAAGATGGGAGGAGGGGTATGATGAGAAAGTAGTTAATGGGCACAATTTACATTATTTGAGTGGTGGGTACCGCAAAAGCCCCAACTTGACCACTATGAAATCTGTGCTTGTAAAAAAATTACACGTGTATCCCCATACATTTGTACAAATTTTTTTTAAAAGAGACCTCTCATGGTCTCAGGATTTACAAGAAACGCTACCTGTCTTTTTAGGTGATTTTAGTTGCTTTCTGGAAAACCTCAACAATCGTGTGGTATGGTAAGATTTCCTAGGACTTGCAATCTAAGGGGAAGAAAGAATTTTAAAATTTTGTTCATTAGTGTATCTCCAGTGCCCAAAACAATGGCATGTAGTTGATGTTCAACACGTAAGTCTGAATAAGTGACTGCTTGAAGCATTACTGCATCTAAGTTAAAACTTCTTAGAGTTAACGCTTGCAAGCTAGATTGCACCCTCTGGTTTTATATGTGCCTAAACCATACATATGTTTCCTCTACCCTTTGGGCTTAACATCTTGTATCTCCTGGTTGTCATTGCCCGCATCAGCCTTGCAGATGAGTTTGCTTCCCAGAATCTTCCCGAAAGAACAAGGTATTATCAATGTCTGATGACACCTTGGTACTTTACATTTCCATACCAGATCGTTAGTTGTTCTTAGTTCTAGAATGAACTGATACATTGATCAAAGATCTTTGCGCCAGACTACAGAATCTGCACTACTTAATTTAAGTAAAAGAGATTTATTAAGGGTTGTAGAAAATAACTCATAGTGTTGAAGAAAAGGTTTGTGTAGTGAGCTGTTAGAAACAGCTTTTAAAGGTCCATCATAGAACTGGGACATCAAAGGATTTGCTACCTCTGCATCATCAGCATTAACCATAGAGGAAGACTTTTCCCCTATCTGCTGGCTTCGGGCTTCAGAGCCACACTGCCCTTGCCATTATCTGTGAAAGGAAAATGGGTATCCCACAAAAATGGGCTGGCCTTTCAGTAAGTCATTCCATAAAAGGCCCTGCTTGCATGACTCTGATAGGAGAAACGTCAAGCAAATCTAGACGGCTAACTGCAAAGGGATCTGGGAAATGTAGCTTTTGGTATACTAGACCCTGTAAAAAAGTCTATAAAAAGGAAAGCATGCCATTTGGTGTTTAAAATGGTTATTAAGTGAACCATTTCACAGAATCCACCACAGAGCATATGCAAACTTTATTTAAAAAAGGATATTCACTAACACTTCTGAAGCAATACTGGAAGTTTTCACAAATACACTTGCATATGTAAAATATTCCAAATTCACATATACCAAAACGGTAGCAATTGTCATTTTTAGATGATACATAGATCATCAATATTTACCTTCTTGTGAATATATACAATTCTTCTGAGGGTTATATAAAATAACACAGAACTTGAAAAGCACTTGGCAGAGGACCTGACAGAAATTTTGTCTTTACTTTTTATTTCCCTGGCACCTAACACTGTTTCTAATATTTAAATTAATACAAATTTGTTTAAGTAACCTTCATTATCTGATGCAGCTGAGCTTACCACTATCTTTTTTTTTTTTTTTTTTTTTTTTCTGAATTCTTCTGGCAAGCTAACATTATCACAAAATTTGGGGCACACAGCAGTTGTTTCTAAATGTAGCAGTAGTTAACTACAATCAATAGTTTAAGTAATTAAGTTTGTTTCTTGTTTTTTTTTTTTTAAAGAATTTCAGATAAATTCCTTTATTTATTTATTCATTTATTTATTTTAGAGACAGGGTCACATTCTGTTACCCAGCCTAGAATGCAGTGGCATGATCATAGTTACTGCAGCCTTGAACTCCTGGGATCAACTGATCTCCAACCTCAGCCTCTAGAGGGGCTAAAGTACACACGTGCCACTATGTTAGGCTAATATTATTATTTATTTTGATTTTTTAGAGGGAGGGTCTCACTATGCTTTTCAGGCTGGTGTTGAACTCCTGACCTCAAGCAATCCTCCAGCCTCCCAAAACACTGGGATTACAAGCATGAGCCACTGCAACTTGGCCCTAAATTTAAATATATGCCATTATTATAACATCAAATTCGTACTCTGAGAGAATAATGCTTTACTTCCCCCCAAATAAGGAAAACATCTTTTATATATATTTATGGTCAAAGTACTGTCTACTGTTTTTTTTTCATTATGGTGCTCCATGCATCATGGTAAAAACAAGGTAAGTATAGTGTTAGTCTAAAAATAAGTATGACAGGACAACTAGAGGATACTTAATATCAGTAGGTCAGGTATCTTCAAGTTTGGAAAATATGTGAATTATAACTTAAAATTTTGTAAACTAATGGTTCGACATAGAAGTCAACACTTCTTGATCTCTAATTTTAACATTATATGAAATTGAGGCTTTCGATATATATGTTTCTACCATGGATGTACTTAAAACATGATTTTTTGCATTTTACTCAAAAGGGTTATGTAGTTAACTTCATTTAATACTTCAAACAGCACTTTGTGGCATATTATATTTATATTACAGGTTAGAAAGGGAGATTAAGAAATCTTAAGTGGGGGATAAATAATTGAGCCCAGTATTCGGAGTCTAAATTCTGGGATAAAGGATTACATAGAAATTTTTCAATAGCACAGAGCATATTCGAGCAGAGTTTCTATTCAAGTGTCCTGTGGATAATGATTCCATGCCCCAATAATTTAAGAAGCAATGACATAAATTTTAGTAGAATGACATTATTACTTATTATCTAAGTAATTCCAAAAAGTTATTACCCATGTAATGAGCTGCAACTGTGAAATATATCTTATAATTATTTAAAAGGGATATTATTTGTTTTTTGGCATAATAGGTAAAACTCTAAATAGTGTATCATGTATAAACAACAAAAAAACCCATCTATCTACTTAGTATCATAGAAGTCATTGGGTATAATACCACTTACAGAATTGCAAACCTTTTTATATGAAATTTTTATATTAATAATTCTAAAAAATTTTTCAAATAACATAAAAATACTTAAAATGCACTTAACTAAACGCTAAGTTCTTAGGTAAGAAGGATGAAATACATATTCTAAAAAATCCAAGCAAATATGCTCTCTTTAATAAAGCCAAATTTCATGTTTATAGTGTCTGGACAGACAAAGCAAAAAAAGAAATGTGATAGATTGTATAATTTTTATTGGCAAATAAAACGGGGATTTTTGTAAGAAAAAAAGGCAATATTCATATGAACATTTCAAGAGCTGCTCTTTCATAAAGGCCAACCATTCTAGGTAAGTGAAGTTATTCCTTCAAGCTAAACAAATGAAGCCATCAAACACATTTTGGTTAATATTACTTGATATTTCTTGAAACATGACATTCAACTATTTCAGGAGACAGCTTATGGTTTTTTGTTTTGTTTTGTTTTTGTTTTTTTTCCGAGATGGAGTTTTCCTCTTTTCGCCCAAGCTGGAGTGCTGTGACACAATCTTGGCCACTGCAACCTACTTCTCCCGGGTTCAAGCGATTCTACTGCCTCAGCCTCCTGAGTAGCTGGAATTGCAGCCGCCCACCACCACCCCTGGCTAATTTTTGTGTTTTTAGTAGAGACGGAGTTTCACCATGTTCGCTAGGCTGTTTGGAAACTCCTGACCTCAAATGATCCACCCTCTTTGGCTTCCCAAAATGCTGGAATAACAGGCGTGAGCTTATATGTACTTCTTTTTACGAAACTTCCACTAGAAAGCATTTAGCTCTCTGTTAAGTCTAGAATCAAGAAATCAAGAAATCTTGTTTTGGTGATTGAAAGAAAAGAACAATATTGAGATGTTAGTGTGTAGGTTAAGACAATATTGGATTATGCAAATAAAAGTCTCCTTAAGCTTCTGAATACCATTCATTTTATATCCAATGCAGATTTCAACAAATTCATTATTTATTATTAATACAAAAAAACCTAAATCAATTTATTCTGTGTTGTTTTCCCCAACATCGTTAATGTGTTGATATCTTTTTAACAGCACTGCCTTCTGGTGGGCAAAATGAGCTGCAAAATAAATGACTCTGAAACCCAGACAAGTGATCCATCGGATAAGAAAATTTATTGGTGGTAAACTTTTGAAAACTAGAGGATATATGCAAAATGGGGAGAGAAAGATTATGTGGTTTGGCATAATATGAATTGAGCCCTTCTTAGAATAAACAAGAAACATGACCAGTTACTTTTTGAAAACTCTTCTGGTTGATGAAAATGGGATTATTAGCTAGAGAAGGATGTTCTTCTCCCTGCTTCCCGTGGCAGAAGGACATCCATCAATATCATTTTAAATTGTAACAATTTATTTCAATGAGTTTTTTAAAGGATGGAGAATAAATACTACCCTTATACCCAGAAAAAATTATTACTTACATTGAGATCTGTATTACATGAAAGCAATTAAAGAGGCATTTGATGGCATCATTTAGATTATTTATAGTGAATAGGTTAAAATTTACTTAATTTTCTTTCATAGAATTGGTTATTGTTTTATAGAATTGTTAATTTTGAACAGTTGCTAATTATTCATTGTTTTGTAGAATTGTTTATTAGAACTGAAATTATGCTTTTGAATGTTTTCAAAGTAGCAATTATTATCTTATGTATGTAATGGCTTTCAGAATTTGTACTTAGTGTTTTACTATTTCTATTTCAAAAACTTGCATTATCACAAAAACATAAATCTCACTCACATAAAGACATGACATTTTTTAAATAGTAAAGATCATAAATGGAACAGATGTCAGCTAATGACAATCAGAAAATATTTCAATGAGCTCATTATAATCGAGAATTACATTTTAATTGATTTATTAGTCAACAATTTGCATTCGTATTGTTAAGTCGAGTATAAAGTTAAGTATTTTGACATATTTTAGATTCTCTTATTGGTAATTAAAGAATTGCCAGTTAATCATCTACTATCAAGTTATGTATATGTGACACTGATATTTTGCTGTGAGGTAACCAATACTTACTCATGAGAATGCATTCTACTCTCATTTAATTTTGAAAACTGATTTTAAATAAAATAAATCCAAGAAAATAGAATTGTTCTCATATAACACAATTTCTATGGCATAAAATTACAGTATAAACCATTTGTTGTCCTCACATTCTTTTACAACACTTAATTATTTTTTAAGAATTATTATTACAAGTCTACCATATCTTGTCTGACATTTATTCAGCATTACTGCTTGCTAAAACAACCAAGAAAATAAATCATGAATCCCTTGACTGATATTTTCAAGGAGTAAGTTTTCTTGTCTTCTAGGTACTTGAGGATTATAAGTATTGAGTATAATAGACAAAATACTCAATTTTCATAAATTTTACAAACAATGATTAACTTCAAAATAACTTTCTGGACTAAATATTAACAAACATAACATTCATAATAATGCATGCATTGGCCAGGTGTGATGACTCATGTTTGTAATCCCAGCACTTTGGGAAACTGAGGAGGGCAGATCACCTGAGGTCAGGAGTTCGAGACCAGCCTGGCCAACATGGCAAAACCCTGTCTGTACTAAAATACAAAATTAGCCAGGGGTGCTGGCATGCGTCTGTAATTCCAGCTACTTGGAAGACTGAGGCATGAGAATCGCTTGAACCCAGGAGGCAGAGTTTGCAGTGAGCCGAGATCTCGCCACTGCACTCCAGCCTGGGCAACAGAGTGAGACTCTGTCTAACTAACTAACTAAATAAATAAATAAACAAACAAACAAACAAATAAATAAAGCATGTACTGCAATTCACTAAAAGTATAGTGACTAAGCATTTCATGACATTGTAATAAACTCCATTTCAGGTATTACTTATGCTACTAGCTATATTGTATTTTATAAATATAAAGACATGTAATAATTATAGAGTCTCATATAGGGCTAAAATACATGAATTACCATCTTTCAGTTTTACATGACATTTTAATCAGTCAATGTAATATAGCTAATGGCTTTCAGTATTAAGAATCTGAAGGCCCATTTCTATCTATTCACTATTTCTGACGGGCTACCTCACCTTGAAGTAGTGAGCAACCTCAGAAACTGTGAGATTAATCTACTAGAAAGAGCTCTGAATATTCAGCCATTCTAGATTTGGAATTCCCTGTTTCCATTCTCACAGCAACACCCCTCTGACTTGATTGATATAAATATATATCCGTGGATACATTAGGCGATTTTAGTGCCCTGAGGTGCCAATATGCAATAAAGAAAATAAAGGAGGATCTGAACACATGGCTGCATAAAATAAACTGAAAGTAGTGTATATGTACGTAAGAGAGAGAGAGTGTGTGTGTATCTATGTGTGTGTGTATGTGTGTGTAGATTGCAGGTGCCATAATACCTTTATCGTCCCAAATATACACTTTTAATTTGATTAGATACAGTCTTAGCATAATATTTTCCTATGGTTTCATATACATAAGAACATTTGCTTTATAGGAAGAACAAGTGTGTGGCTTCCCCTTTTCATGTTCACCGATATATATGACATAATACTTTTCTCATTGAGCTTATGGAGGATTATAGAGTTTTGAAAGATAAATGTTTATAATAATACCATTGTTTAATGTCCTTCTAAAATTATAAGCCTTAGAATATCTTATATGTAAAGGACTTTTAATACCATGGATATGTTGAGCTAATATTTACCAAAAAAGATGAATCATATCAAGGGAGGTTAAGTCATCTCAAAGATAAGTATTTAGTAAACAAACTGGCACAAGTCCTAGATAGTTTCTTAGAACACTATTGTGACGTGTTTATCATCATCGATTTTTTTTCTTAAAGTTATGAAGCTTTTAAATACTGAACAGTATTTATGTAAATTTGNAACCAATACTTACTCATGAGAATGCATTCTACTCTCATTTAATTTTGAAAACTGATTTTTAATAAAATAAATCCAAGAAAATAGAATTGTTCTCATATAACACAATTTCTATGGCATAAAAATTACAGTATAAACCATTTGTTGTCCTCACATTCTTTTACAACACTTAATTATTTTTTAAGAATTATTATTACAAGTCTACCATATCTTGTCTGACATTTATTCAGCATTACTGCTTGCTAAAAACAACCAAGAAAATAAATCATGAATCCCTTGACTGATATTTTCAAGGAGTAAGTTTTCTTGTCTTCTAGGTACTTGAGGATTATAAGTATTGAGTATAATAGACAAAAATACTCAATTTTCATAAATTTTACAAACAATGATTAACTTCAAAAATAACTTTCTGGACTAAATATTAACAAACATAACATTCATAATAATGCATGCATTGGCCAGGTGTGATGACTCATGTTTGTAATCCCAGCACTTTGGGAAACTGAGGAGGGCAGATCACCTGAGGTCAGGAGTTCGAGACCAGCCTGGCCAACATGGCAAAACCCTGTCTGTACTAAAAATACAAAAATTAGCCAGGGGTGCTGGCATGCGTCTGTAATTCCAGCTACTTGGAAGACTGAGGCATGAGAATCGCTTGAACCCAGGAGGCAGAGTTTGCAGTGAGCCGAGATCTCGCCACTGCACTCCAGCCTGGGCAACAGAGTGAGACTCTGTCTAACTAACTAACTAAATAAATAAATAAACAAACAAACAAACAAATAAATAAAGCATGTACTGCAATTCACTAAAAGTATAGTGACTAAGCATTTCATGACATTGTAATAAACTCCATTTCAGGTATTACTTATGCTACTAGCTATATTGTATTTTATAAATATAAAGACATGTAATAATTATAGAGTCTCATATAGGGCTAAAATACATGAATTACCATCTTTCAGTTTTACATGACATTTTAATCAGTCAATGTAATATAGCTAATGGCTTTCAGTATTAAGAATCTGAAGGCCCATTTCTATCTATTCACTATTTCTGACGGGCTACCTCACCTTGAAGTAGTGAGCAACCTCAGAAACTGTGAGATTAATCTACTAGAAAGAGCTCTGAATATTCAGCCATTCTAGATTTGGAATTCCCTGTTTCCATTCTCACAGCAACACCCCTCTGACTTGATTGATATAAATATATATCCGTGGATACATTAGGCGATTTTTAGTGCCCTGAGGTGCCAATATGCAATAAAGAAAATAAAGGAGGATCTGAACACATGGCTGCATAAAAATAAACTGAAAGTAGTGTATATGTACGTAAGAGAGAGAGAGTGTGTGTGTATCTATGTGTGTGTGTATGTGTGTGTAGATTGCAGGTGCCATAATACCTTTATCGTCCCAAATATACACTTTTAATTTGATTAGATACAGTCTTAGCATAATATTTTCCTATGGTTTCATATACATAAGAACATTTGCTTTATAGGAAGAACAAGTGTGTGGCTTCCCCTTTTCATGTTCACCGATATATATGACATAATACTTTTCTCATTGAGCTTATGGAGGATTATAGAGTTTTGAAAGATAAATGTTTATAATAATACCATTGTTTAATGTCCTTCTAAAATTATAAGCCTTAGAATATCTTATATGTAAAGGACTTTTAATACCATGGATATGTTGAGCTAATATTTACCAAAAAAGATGAATCATATCAAGGGAGGTTAAGTCATCTCAAAGATAAGTATTTAGTAAACAAACTGGCACAAGTCCTAGATAGTTTCTTAGAACACTATTGTGACGTGTTTATCATCATCGATTTTTTTTCTTAAAGTTATGAAGCTTTTAAATACTGAACAGTATTTATGTAAATTTGTATTTTGTATTTATGTAAGCAGTATTTATGTAAATTTGCAAGAGAGTCAATATTTATAACCACATGATTAAAGGAAAATAATACATAAATAATAAAATGCATGTCTATAACATTTATAACAAAAAGTATCACTAATAACAGTATGCTAAATTTACATAATGTACAATTGGTAATTTGTTAAATAAAACGTGATCTATTTTAGGAAAGAACAAAAATGGCAATATTGATCTAAATTATTTACTTTTTTATTTTTATTTTTTAAGAGAGAGAGTCTTGCTCTGTCACCCAGGCTGGAGTGTGGTGGCACGATCTCGGCTCACAGCAACCTCCTTCTGGCTTCAAGCTATTCTCCTGCATTAGCCTCCTGAGTAGCTGGGACTAAAGGCATGAACTACCACACCTGGCTAATTTTTGTATTTTTAGTAGAGATTGATTTTCACCATGTTGGCCAGGTTGGTCTTCTGGTCTTGAACTCCTGACCTCAAGGGATCCACCCTCCTTGGTCTCCCAAAGTGCTGGGATTACAGGTGTGAGCCACCATGCCTGGTCTGAATTAATATACTTTGGATATGATTTCTCAAAATTCTGGCATGTATGAATACTAAGTCTTATTTAATAATATGTATTTGAAGATTAAAATGAGGTGATATATGTAGAAAACTCAGTACAATGTCTGAAATCTAATAGATATTTACAAAAATATAAGTATTAAAATACATTATATGGAAGTGCTCATTAGGGAAATAACTTTAGAGCTCAGTGTCTCTTAATTGAAAGTCTTAACCAAAATATAACTGGAAATGAAAAAAAATCATACTTTACTTTTATCACTTCTGAGTGCGTAAAGGCAAGAGTGTCCACTTGAAAAAAACAGGAGGAGAAAATTTTGCAATAAAAGCAACTGAAATTTTTGGTGGATGGACAGTCTAACATCCTTGTATTTACAGAGCAAGGGTAAGGCTGATACTGAGGAGCATGCAAGAGTGCAGTAGTACAGGCACTTTCCACAAAGGATATTATCATTATGGTTGTCATAAATCTTTTACATTATTTTGAAAATTAAAAACTTTATTAAGTTGACAGACTCTGTAAGTTATTTGTAAACCAATAATTACTTAAATATCAAACTCTATTACCATTTTCTCTGAGAACTCTAGAGAGATGCTCTCAAATATAAGTGAATAAAGAAATCATAAATTTAAATACTTCCTAAAAAATATTAGGAGGGAACTAATTTATTGAGTTTCTTATTTTAGATATGTTCCTCAAAGGAAAACATTGTCTAATAATAGTTATAAAATTCTCAATGCATTTTAAATACTAATGTATAATATTTTAACATGTTTTATCTGTTGTATTACAGAAGAACACTTTACTAAATATGGCTGCCTGGTAGTTGATCCTTTCTTTCAAACCTGTAGGACTATCTCATTTTTCTGTTATAATCTTCAGTGCAATTTTATGGAAGGTTATCTTTAACAAATGTTTTATGTATTATTAATAAAAGTTCAGGGCACTGGTATCATTACGTGAGGTTGCTGTCATTAGCAGAAATAGGCACAGAATGTAGAAAATAAGACTTCTTCTAGACATACTCCTCACAATGTAATAAATGTGTTTGAATAAATGAGGTTAACAGTTAAGAACTTCAAAGAATTACTAGCTGATAATTGATTATTAATATCAAATGAGGACATAGCCCACATTTCAATAATTAATAATCAATGAACACAAAATATTTGATTTTCAGAATTTTTGTCATCTGCCAATGAGCAAGCTATAACTTTCATGGTTCGAAATGGGTTTTTATCATTTAATATTAACATCTGAAAACATTTTTAAGAGGTCATTCCTAATTTCTAGTAAAATAACATTTCAAGATGATTCCCATAAATAGTCAAGAAAAATGTAGTGCTATTGTAAGTAGAGATAAGCAACAAGTCCTCATGTAAACATGTATCTCTGATTTACTAGGGCCGGGTGCGGTGGCTCACACCTATGATCCCAGCACTTTAGGAGGCCGAGGCGAGAGGATTACAAGGTCAAGAGATCCAGACCATCCTGGCCAACACGGTGAAACTCTGTCTCTACTAAAAATACAAAAAAGAAAAATTAGCTGGGCGTGGTGGCAGGTCCCTGTAATCCCAGCTACTTGGGAGGTTGAGGCAGGAGAATTGCTTGAGCCCAGGAGGCAGAGCTTGCAGTGAGCCGAGATCACAAAAGTGCACTCCAGCCTGGGCAACAGAGACTCCATCTCAAAAAAAAAAAGAAAAAAAAAGTTAGTAGTCTAAAAGCCACAATGTGTGTGAAATTTCTGAAGCATGTGCTAGCTAATAATAGTGAAAGGAGTGACAAACATCATCTTGAAATTGTTATTGCATTATAAAAGAAAACATGTTCCTAGATAGCAGTTGGAAAAACATAATTTCTACTACTTCAGATGCTATGATTTATATAGCTCAAGGTAATAAAGTATCAAGAAGAAAGCTACAGTACACTTATTTTACTATAATAGCATACAAATATGATTTAAGATACACCTGAAACCCTGAAACCCTTCATAAGAAGGAAGATGCGTACTCAGTAAACTTAAAATGCATGTATCGTTTAAATGCACATCATACAGCACATCAAAACTTGGAGTTAATATGAGTGCTTTGAGGATAAATAAGTCTAATAATTTCACATATAAAATAACAAACAATACTTCAGTTTGCTGAAAATGCACATAAATAGTTTGGGAATCCCTGGAAGAACAGTCTTACATAATTCATTTGAACAAAATATATCTAGCTAAATTATTTAAAAATACAAATGCATGTGTTTTTTATTCTTCAGCAATATAGACACACAGATGACCCAACATGGAAAAAAATACATTGTAAAAGTCAGTCAGTTGTGGGGAAATGTGCAGAGAGGATTTTATTTGGACTTGTTATAAATAAGCAAGATTGTATCGACAATCTAGAGAGCCTCTGAAGTGTAACTACCCTTTCAGCATTTCAGAAGACCATGTAAGCTTAGTAACTACTTCATGTTCATTTTTAAATTTTTTTAGAACATTGAAAAAGGTAAAAACAGTACACGTATCTTTCTATTCAAAAACGAGGGAAAAAACTGGACAACTGTGCTTCACTCCTTAGACAGGCTTGGGGTTGGGATGCCTTTGGGAAGGGAAAGGTGAGCAACGAAGCCCAAAATGTAGACTAAGAAGAGCCAACACGTGAATGGAGACACCAGAGGGAACAACCTAAGAAAAGTCTGTGATATGCCATCATTATCATCAGCAGAAGCACAAGTTAATGGAAGCCTTTTATTGAAGGATGACAATCTACATAGACTAATTTATTATCTCGATGAGTAAACTTCAAAATTTAAGAATGTGACTATAGAGAAAAGAGTCTTCCAACATTAGAATAATGTGGCCTATTAGCATACTAGGAGCTATCGCCAACTTTTAATGCATAAATATGTTCTAGCCTTTTTGTAGAAAATTAACTAGATGGCAGTGACTAAATAGTTGGGTCTCCATGAAACACATTTTGAGGAAGCCCATTTGCCAATACATAGAAGAGACACAACACCAACTCTTAGGGAAAATGGTTGGTGGAGTAGTTCAATCACCACAACATAGGGAATAAATAAAATAAAGTTGACGTTTTCAAGAGCACTGTATGAAGGTGGAAAACATCAACAGAGAATACCCATTAGCCCTGGAAAATCCTCAAAGGGCTCAAAATGGCTGTAAAATCACACTGAGTATTTTTAATTATCATTACTTTCTCATTTTTGACTTTTATTCAAAGCAGCATCACATCTCTTTGTTCTTTCTTTTATGAGTTTATGTAATTGTTATCTTAAAGCAATCATTTCTTACCTTTGACTCTTGAACTTTCTTGATTTTTTTCCTGCTGGAAATAAAACAGAACATAGGTCAAAATATGTAATTAAATATGTGGTCAACAGTTTCATATAAAGTTTCACTATAGAAGGATCAAAATGATTTTTGTACGTATTCCCAGGAACATGATTCTTACCTTTAAAAATATTTACATACAATTTTTTTGAGAGAGCATTTTGCTCTGTTGCCCAGGCTGGAGTGCAATGACATGAACATGGTTCACTGAAACCTTGACCTCCCAGGCTCAAGTGATCCTCCCACCGCAGCCTCCTAAGTAGCTGGGACTATAGGCATATATCATTATTCCAGGCTAATTTCTTTTTTATTTTTTGTAGAGACGAGGCTTCCTTATTTTGCCCGGGGTGGTCTTGAACTCCTAGGCTCAAGCAATCCTCCTGCCTCAGCCTCTCAAACTGCTAAGATTAGAGGGGTGAGCCCCCATACCCCATCTTATGTAAAATATTTTATTGGAGTAGTAATAACTCTTGGTGGGCATATAGTTCTCTAAGAAATCATTAAATTGTATGAATATGGATTTATAAATAAATAAGCAAATGGTTAATGAATAATAAATAATCATGCTTCTCAAATGCCTTAGGCCATTCCATTTAATCCTAACAGATATTAAATAATACCTTCAGAATTTGCTTTCAATGGCTCTGCATTAATCATAAATTATTGGTGAAGGAATAAGTTTAGGCACAAACATAGAGGGGAATTTTACTAAGAAAGCACAAATGACTTTTCAACTGTCCTTGCTTTAGTTTAACTTAGAATTGGACCCCATCTCACTTCTTTAAGGCTAAAGTTGACAACAATTCTATTATTTATTCAAAAGCTGCTCCAGTCAAACTTGTCTTTCAGTTTGACATTCTCCTTATTAGTTACCAAGCAACCCCAAAAGAATTAACTTGCTTTCAACTTTTAAAGTGGATATTGTGCACTAACTTCTCAATTAATATGCAAACACAGTTTACTCTGTCTAAAAGTTTCAGGGTCTCACACTGAAAATAACTTTGAAATATGTTTCTAAGAAAAAAATGACAATGACATATAAACTGAACTGCAGAACTGTATGAATGCCAATACATTTTGGCAAAAGTGTAAGAAAATATAAAGAACTGATTTTGTTGCAAACATTAATCCAATATTTAGAATTTGAGAATAAAATGCATAATGACAAATGTGTATTTATTGAATCAGCTAACCTAGTGATATAATCCTGTTAGGCTTTAAAACTTGGTATTCTAATTCTCTCATCCGAACTCACCTAACCTCTGTGTTTGAATTGTTCTGCTCTTTATTAATTGTTTAATTTAATTGTTTAATTTAATGTAGTTTAAATTAAACTAAATTGTTTAATTTAGTTTAAGGTCACTTAAACTAAAATTTAAATGTGCATTACTTGTATTAAAAATACATTAGTTTTTCATAATTATATAACTAGCAGGCTTTTTTTTTTTTTTTTTTTTT
>NW_016815681.1:335784-349558 GCF_001698545.2 Rhinopithecus bieti | reverse complement strand
GGTTTCACCGTGTTAGCCAGGATGGTCTCGATCTCCTGACCTCATGATCCGCCCGTCTCGGCCTCCCAAAGTGCTGGGATTACAGGCTTGAGCCACCGTGCCCGGCCATAACTAGCAGGCTTAAGTTTTCCGAAAGAACATTTGTTAATGAGAATCTCTCTCTCCCTCCCTCTCCTCTATTAACATTCATTAAGTCAGTCAGTCAGTCAGTCAGTCAGTCAGTCATTTATTCATTCATTATTTCACCATATATGTATGGATCACTTTTTATGTGCCAGACACTATACCTGGTGATAAGACTATACAGGATGAACAAAATAAAATAATTTGTATCCTCATGGAGCAGACCGTATAAATTTTATTCAGAAAAGATATGCTACAGAAGGTGACAGTGTTGGAGTAGAGTGACTGCAATTATGCATGTAGCCACAGGGATAAATTGATTTTTGAATAAAATTCTGAATGAGGTGAGCATGAGCCAAGCATATATATGTGAAAAACATGTCCTAGGGGAGAAAAAAATTTCAAATGTCCTCAGTCACATGCAAGAGTTCTTAGCATTGTCAAAAATATTAAGGAGACCACTGTGTGTGGACTGGATTGAAGGAAGGAAATTTAGTAGGAAATACAGTCTGGGTGGTAATAGGAGCCAGACAGACAAGTACGTGGGGCATTTGGTAGGACTTTGGTTTTTACTCTGACATAGCTGAGAAAACATACATTTCTTCTCAGGGGGTAACATTATCTGGATTACATTTAAATAGAATCATTTTGGCTGTCTATTGAGAATAGGTTGAAAGGGCAAGGGCAAAGTCAAGGAGACCATTAAAGAAAGTATTGCAGTAATCCAGGTGGGCTGTGACAAAAACATGGAACAATGTGGTGGCAGTGTATTTGGAATACCTACTTAGAGCAAGGTTTGCTTATAGATTAAAATTTTGCTGTGAGAAAACCAACAAGGATGACTCCAAGGGTCTGAGCTGCTAAATGGATAGAAATACGTACTTATTCCTTCTTCACCTGTCTTGCAGCACTGCCACACTCTCTGAGATTTTCTTCTAGTTCCCTGGCTACCCCTATTGAGTTTCCTTTACTGCTTCCTCTTTTCCTAAGCACTAGCATCCTAGGCATTGAGGTCTTATCTTTTTTCCATATAGCTCATTCTTTTAGCAATCTTATCTAATTTCCTAGCCTTAAGTTTCGTTCTACTGCTAAGGATTTATATATCTAAACCAACCTCACCATTGAACATCAGACTCACATATTCAACTGTCTTTTTACATCCCTACTTGGGTTTCTAATAACATGGCCTATCTGTAATGTTTCAAACTGAATTTCTGATCTTTCCTTACTTCCTTGACCATCTTTTTCATCTTAGTTTCAGGTAACTCCATTCTTCTAATTGTGCGTATCCTTAGTGTCACCCTGTGTTACTCTGTCTCTTAAGAGATAATAAACCTCAAATTTTCATTAGTATGATTTTTAAACATATCGACTTTGAAATTACTTTGACTATAATTCCAAGGATTCAAAGTAGGTAGATAAAACTCATAGGACATATTTCAACCAGATACATAAAGTTTGAAGCCACTAGCATAGTATAAATTATCACTCTATAAATTAGAACATAGAGTAGAGCTCACTGATCTCTAACTGAGTATTGCAAAATGTATAAGAAAAATATAAAGTCGAATTAGCCAACAAAAGAGGATGGAAGCATTAAAAAAGGAGAAAAATCAAGAGATCAAGGAATTATGAAATCCCAAGGAACACGTTATTTAGAAGGAAATTTTCAATAGCATAGAATTATTCTGAGAAGTCAAGTACAATTATGTCTAAGAAAATACCCATTCATCATAATGACATAGATAGAATCACTGACTTTAGATAAAACATTTTTTCGTGCTCATACAGGATTAAAAGTCCAATTCAAGTTATCTAAGGAAGGAGAAGAGGGTGACTGAGATATGTACAAAGTGGGAAAAATTACATGATGGAAACACGACTAGGAATAAAAAGCCTGTTATGGTGTGGAAACTAAAGTCCATAGAGGTATTATGTTTGTTGTTTATTGACTTTTTGCTTTATTTTGTTTAGTTTTGTAATACTACATGATTATTTATATCACTGAGATTTGAGAATATATAAATGATGGAAGATACATAGTAGAAAATGAGAGGATTAGGATAAAAAGAAGAGAGAGCATGACCGATTGTATAAGGTTATTGAAAGGGTGGATGTGATAGAATATAACTGGGGACAAAAATTAGGTAGAAAGAAGACCAGTCTCTGAAATAGAACAGATGGGAACAGGAAGGCTTAGTCATAGATGCAGGAGGTGTCTAGGTTTAATATGATGAATTAAACATGTTCGATCTCTGATGATTTATTTTCTTTATGTAACAGAAGGAAAGGTGGTTGGCTAATTGTGGAAGTTTAGTGTTTTGTCTGAAATTTGAGAAGATAGAGAAGATTTTAAGTGCATTGCTTTTTGCAAGAGTAGGTGAGAAGAATCACACATACTGGTTAGTATGATTGAGCCAATCCTAGTTGAGTTTTGTCATCATAAATTTGTAACAATCTTAGGCTTAGTTTACCTATAGTTGAATAGGGATTTCATTGATATTACATTGCATTGTATTTGTTTTCTAAAATCAAGTTCTCTACTGTACAGTTTTATATAATTATAAATTGCCAAAGCAAATCTGCCTAAATATTCTATAAACAAGAAATATTTAAGAAGAATGATTTGGAGAAGGGAAACTAGTAATTAATTAGTGGACTGGAAAGAACGACAATAGATTTGCAAAGTGAGAAGGACACTTACGGGTAAACTCGTGCAGTACTGTCAAAGTTGTATAAACCCCTTTCACGAGAGACTTATTTAGGATTTGCAAATAGTAACTGCTTCAATTTGCTTCTACTACTTCAGTGTTACCTTATTCACAATGGCAATATAGATTTTCCACAATTTTATTTTACAAACTATAACTTCATGTTCAAAATATGTACTTTAAATGAAGAAACATTATAAAGAAAATTGTGATTATTTAATTGTGTGAGAACTCATGAGTGATCAGAAACATTAGTTATTCTGTCCACACAATTCATTTGAGCAACATTCTTATGTTAGGAAGACTTAGGTCTTGTCCATAATAGCAGAATGTTTATATTTCTAGTTATAACTTAATTTTAACATTCTTTCAAAATATTTTCTAATAAAGTGAATTTGACTTAAAATAAGAAATATATTTGGTTATGTGTCAAAGCTAAATAATAGCAAACTATTCATGTTTTACCTTGTACTATGCTATTTCTTGGAAGAATTCCAAAGTGCTGTGTATTCATTACATCAGCATACTTCACGAAATCCAGTCCAGTAATGTAACATGGCTAAAAGCTCTAGCAGACAGTATGATAAAGATTAGCAAAGACAACCTGGGAAGAAGTGTGGCTTTACAATAAATACAAGAGTCAACAATATGGTATCTTAAATATTTTTAAACAGAAATAAAGTAAATGTAATGTAACTAAACCAATGTAAAATTAAGTCAAATTGGGATACACAGTAGTTGTACAAATGAGCTATAAGTGGTTCTAAAGCATCTAAACAAACTGGGGTTTAGCAAACAACAGCAAAACACCATGTTGCTAGTCTTTTAACTGGGCCAAATATTACCACACTAGGAGATATTAAGGATATTTCTTATCCAGTATCTGGATTTATGACATAAAGATTATCAACTTTTGATGATGGCTATGTTATAACATGAAAATGGATTTCTCCTGATGAAACACTAAGAATTCCTGGCTATAATATCTTCAAACATAATTTACCTGTTTCCTTCCTTCTTACTGAGAAGCAAATGTTCTCTGGAAAGGGAAGAAATCATCTAAATGCTAAGTGCGTCATCTCCATTGTAACAGCATTGAGGTAGTAAACATTAGACTATCAATGAATTGTCCTCCCTTTCCATACTATAAGCTTAAATTATTTGAAGGGAGAGCCACACAGATAATACCCTTGAGTACTCTTTTATAATGTATATACATATGATGTTACATGAATGAGACTAGTCATGTGCATTCTGGTCAATAGCAAGAATACTACAGACTTCCTTTCACATGGAGGGACCTAAGAGCGAAGCACATGCAGACAGAATTGAGTTGGTCCCCTAAAGAGTGAAACTGACGCTCTCTGACTCTGAGAGAGTATACATAGTCCTTTTCACTATACATAAAAATAACTTGTTTATATAAAAAAGGAAGCAGAAGATATCAAGTAGATATAAGGCAAGGTTCTTTTCCCTTTTAACATGGGAGTAATAAGGAAAAAAAAATCTAGTTTGCTCTCATTTTTCCTTATCCCCATGTGACTTGTTTGCATTTGGTCATTAATAAAAAACATACAGTAAGACTATGTTATTCTAGATAAATAACATAATTAACATGATTATTTTTAAAAGCAAGTCAAAATTAAAAGGAAAATCCCTGTGAAAATTTCTTCTATCTCACTGCAGCAATATTGGAAAGTTATTTTCTTTTTAAGAAATTTCCTGTTAAGCAAACAGCATTTCCTTTAGTTGAATAGGTGGCATAAGTTGAGAAACTATGAAGTCCAGGAGAAAAAAATGCAGTACTTATTTATGATTTTTCTTTGACTAATATATACAATAAAGCACATTCAAGCTGTATTTAGCTTGACTATATGCTGAAAATAAGTTAATTTCTCTCATGGGATTTGAGAAAAGTCAAATGTATGGAAGACTTTTACCGGTATATCGAATAAAGCCCAAAATAAATCAATAAACATAAAATTTACAAATTAGCAAAAGACAGAAATAAATTCTGCAGTAGTCAAAAGTGATGTATTCTAGCTAAAGTAATCTTTCTATCAATCCATATTATCCATACTTCTTCCTACATTAAACCGATGATACAATTCACCAAGTGTCCTTATGTATACATACTTCAGTGCTCAGGTGTGAGTGGGTGATTTTAAACTCATGAATAATTGTCAATAGATCCTAATACTGAAAATAGTCAATGGATAAAAATAAAGTATATAAAAATATAAATTTTGTGGGAAATATACGTATGAGTAAACCTTACTAATTTTAGCAGGCTGCCTAGTTGAATTTCCTTCTCAGAACTCTTCTCTTCTCTCTGATTGTAATTATTACTTCCCAGACAAATGCTACCAATTAAAAATGGTTTTAAAAGTGATAATTTGCAGCAGAAGACCCACATTCATCATATATTTGTTCTCATGTGCTACATGGGAGAAGTATAAAATATTTAGGTGTTTTAAAAGATATTATTAGATCTACTAAGTAATATGGATTGTAAATTCTTGGAAGTTGAGAATAGGAGAATATCTCATAGATCCAGTCTCCAATAATCCCACAACAAATTTATTCTGTGCTATTCTGACACATGAATACTCATGAACATGTGAGTTTCCCTCCCCAAAGTCACTTACATACACATACATATAGGTACACACACACATGCACACATTTTATCAAAACCATCTACTTTGGTGGTGGCAATTAAATTATAAAAATGCCTGGAAAATAGAGGGGAGACGGTTGGCATAGGAAAAAAATGCCTGAAAAATAGTGATATTGTCACTCATAATCCACTGTATCAAGTGTACTCAAATTTGGAGTCATACATATATTATCAGTAAACTATAAAGCTAATTGTCAGTTCTACTTTCCTTAATCAAAATCTTATCATCTTTTATTTAAAATGCTTTTTCTTAGAATTTGAATCACGTCCCTGATCCAGTCTTAACCTCCTCAACAAGGCCTTCCCTGAACATTCTATCTAAATCAGCACCTCCATTATTACTTATCTTAACTGTTTTTTTTTTTTTCATTTTTCACAGAAGTCACTACTTCTAAGAATAATGTATGCTTGTCCATTGTCTGTTCCTCCCACTGGATTTCATCTTCCATGAGGAAAGGTATTCTCCAGTCTCAACTGGCATATCCTCTAACACTTTGAGGTGGATGTGTTCTAACACATCCTCAATGTGTTAGAGGATATGCCAGTCGACACTTTTCTGACAGAGTCTTCAAACTCCAGAATTCAATAGTCAGGGGGAGGGATAGGCAGAGACACACACAAATATATGCCATAAAATGTGATATTCAATAGTGGAATTATGTATCAAATCTAGATAGTACAGTCCAGAGAGGAATGTATTCTTTCTTAGCTTGGGCAGCTGAAGGTGAGCTGTGAGAAGGTGGGGAACTAAAGAATTTACAAAGAAAGATGAGATGGTAAAAAAAAAAGTAGTTTATCTCCACAGCAAAGTGAAAAAGCACATTCTGTCTAGAGGACATAGCATAGACAAAGTTATAGATTAAAAAGAGTGTGTGATAAGACTGCAAAACAGCAAGTAGTGTTGTTGCAGTAGTGCAGAGTTGGAACAGTTAAGTTACTAAACAAGGTTGGGCAAGGAGTATGTTTCAAGGATTCATGGAGAAATAAAAGTAATTTTCTTATGCTGGTAAGAAATGTCATTAGATTTATTAGTAGCCTAATGAATATATATTTAAATACAACCTGGAAAAGTTACAGAATGTCAGTCAACAGTCAACCAACTTCTCCTTTGGTTTAATATTTTGATGTGAAAGTATTCATTCCAATGCTAAAATTGTAGTTGCTTCTTATTGTATATTCATATTGTATTTGCTGTGTTTATGTAATTTTCAGTAAGAAAATCTAGAGAGAACTTGTGATTGGGTTGAGATATTCTCAGTATTGCCCCAGATTATAAAGAACATAAGATATCAACAACATGCACTTGACAAAAAAAATCGAACTAGGACAGAATTTACCACTAGAATTAAAAAAAAAAAAAAATTGTATTGTTATTTTATTGCATACATATTCTGATATTACATATTACATTTAGAAGTTATATGAAGCAGGCCGGGCTCGGTGGCTCATGCCTGTAATCCCAGCACTTTGGGAGGTCGAGGACGCATCACCTGAAGTCAAGAATTCAAGACCAGCCTGACCAACATGGAGAAACCTCATCTCTACTAAAAGTACAAAATCAGCCTGGTTTGGTGGCGCATGCCTGTAATCCCAGCTACTCAGGAGATGGAGCCAGGAGAATCACCCGAACCCAGGACTCGAGGTTGTGGTTAGCTGAGATCGCACCATTGCACTCCAGCTTGAGCAACAATAGTGAAACTCCATCCCAAAAAAAAAAAAAAAGATGTTATATGAAGCAAATTCATGTGTGTCTAAATTGAAAATAATAGGAAAATATATTTCCCATTATGGGAAATATTACTCATGGTTTAGAAGTATTTGTAAACAACAGAAAGTTTATTGTTATTGTTGTTTGCTTGTTTTTCACCAAGATCATGTATGTTCAAGTCCAATGGATATGACATATACTCTTAATCAAATCAATACATGCGGTGTCAAATAAAGTCTTTAAGAATTTTCCCAGTGTCATAATGGACATCTTCGATTCATGGACTCATGAAAGACATAAACACACTGACTTTCACACAGTGAGAAGCATGGACTGGGTTAAAGAATTGCAGCCATTTAGGGCAGAAAATATAGCATGGATAAGGGATGGATCAGGTAGTGAGATATGTTAGAAAATAACACAAAGTCTTATATTAAGCATAATAGATAATTGAAATAGTGAAAAGGGTAATTATATAATATACTTTTAAAAACCTCTCCATGGTACCCACACATATAGGCACTCCTCTCCATAATAAATTAGAAACTTACTTACTTCTCGATGTATGTTAATTTGAGGATTTGAAAAATACTATGGAAAAGAAAATGTTCTTTTATCTAATGCGTGATAGAAGATTTTAAAAGTTATGTACATCCTTCTTACAACATCGTTTTGTACTACTAAGCTTTGAGATGAACTATGGGGAAAATCTAAAATTAATATACAATCATACCTCAAATATATTGCCGGTTCAGTTCCAGACCACTGCCATGAAGTAAATATTGCAGTAAAGTGAGTCACCTGAATTTTGCAGTTTCCCAGTGCATGTTATGTTTACACTGTACTGTAGTCTATTAAGTGCGTAGGAGCATTATCTGTAAAAATCAATGTGCGTACTTTAATCAAAAGTACTTTACTGCTAAAAAATGCTAATAATCATATCAGCCTTCAGTGAGTCATAATTTTTTGCTGTTGGTAGGTCTTGCTTCAGTGTTGATAGCTGTCAACTGATCAGAGTGGTGGTTGTTGAAGGTTAGGGTGGATGTGGTAATTTCTTAAAATTAAATAAATGAAGCTTGCTGCATTAATTCTTTCTTTCGTGAAAGATTTCTCTGTAGCATGTAATGCATTTCATGGATTTTATCTAGAGTAGATCTTCTTTCAAAATTAGAGTCAGTTCTCTCAAAGCCTACCACTGCTTTGTCAACTAAGTTTACGTAATATTCTAAATCCTTTGTTGTCATTTCAACAACGTTGACAGCATCTTCACAAGGAGTAGATTCCATTTCAAGCAACCACTTTCTTTGCTCATTCATAAGAAGCAACTCTTTATCTATTCAAATTTTACTGTAAGATTGTGGCAATTTAGTCACATTTTCAAGCTTCACTTCTAGTTCTAGTTCTTTTGCTATTTCCACAACATCTGCAGTTACTTCCTTCAGTGAAGGGTGGAATCATGGCAAGTAATCTATGAGGCTGCAATCACCTTCTCCAAAACTCCTGTTAAAGTTGATATTTTGACCTCCTTCTATGAATCATGAATGTTCTTAATGAGATCTGGAATGGTGAATCCTTTCCAAAAGGTTTTAAATTTACTTTGCCCAGAGCCAGATCCATCAGAGGAATCACTGTCTATGACAGCTAAAGTTTTACAAAATATATTTCTTAGATAATAAGAACTGAATGTCAAAATTATTTCTTGCTTTATGTGCTACAGAATGAATGTTTCGTTAGCAGGCATGAAAGCACATTAGTCTCCTTATAAATCTACATGGGCCCTTATGGGATGACCAGGTACATTGTGAAAGAGGAGTAATATTTGAAAAGGGATCTTTTTTCTGAGCAGTCGTTCTCAATAATGAGCTTAAAATATTCAGTAAACCATGCTGTAAACAGGTGTGCTATCATACAAGCTTTCTTCTTTCATTTATAGAGCACAGGCAGAGTAATTTACCATAATTCTTAAGGACCTCAGGGTTTTCAGAATGGTAAATGAGCATTTGTTTCAACTTGAATGCTGCTTCCCCAGCAGCATTAACCCCTACCAAGAGAGTGAACGAGTGAACCTGTTTTTTCAAGGTTTGAAGTCAGATATTGACTTCTTTCTCGCTAAGAAAGTGGTGAATGGCATATTTTTTTTCATAGGAGCTTGTTTCATCCACATTGAAAATCTCTTGTTCAGTGTAGCCACCTTCATGAACTATCTTAGGTTTTCTTGATAACTTTCTGCAATTTCTGCATCAGCACTTGGTGCTTCGTCTTGCACTCTTATGTTAGAGAGACAGCTTCTTTCCTTCAACCACGTGAACCAACGTCTGCTAGCTTCCAGCTTTTCTTCTGCAGCTTTCTCGCGTCTCTCAACCTTCACAGAATTGAAAACTGAGAATTTTGCTCCAAATTATGCTTTGGCTTGGGGGCAGATTGTGCTTATTTTGATTTTTTTAGCCAGACCATTGAAACTTTCCTCATATCAGAAATCAAGCTGTTTCACTTTCTCATTACTCACATATTCACTAAAGTAGCACTTTTAATTTCCTTTGAGAACATTTCCTTTGTACTCACAACTTGGCTAAATATTTGGTGCAAGAGGCTTAGCTTTCAGCCTGTCTCAGCTTTTGTTTTAACTTTCTTAGTAAGCTTAATCATTTCTAGCCTTTGATTTAAAGTGAGAGACATGCAATTCTTCCTTTCACTTGAACACTTAGAGGCCATTGCAGGGTTATTAATTGGCCTAATTTCAGTATTATTGCATCTCAGGGAATAGGGAGGCCTGAGGAGAGGGAGACAGACATGGTAACAGCTGGTCTGGTGGAGCAGTCAGAACATACACATTTACAGATTAATTTCAACATACTATAAAGGTGCAGTTCATGGTGCTCCGAAACAGTAACAATGGTAACATCAAGCTCTCTTCCTGATTTGATCATCACAACTTCATGTTTCTGTCAAAATATCACATGTATCTCATAAATATACACAAATATTATTATGTACCTGTAGTAATTTAAAATTTTAAAAATGTTTTAAAAGATCACTGATCACTAGAACAGATATAATAATAATGAAAAAGTTCAAAATATTGTGGGAATTATCAAAATGTGGCACAGTGATATAAAATAAGCACATGCTGTTTTTAAAAAATGACACCGACAGACTTGCTTAAAACCAGGCTACCACGAACCTTCCATTTGTAAAAAATGTAGTGTCTGCAAAGTGCAATCAGATAAGGTACAGTATAAAGAGGTGTGCTTGTTGCTAATGGGCCTCTTTTCCAGTTATTAACTGAAACGGAAATAAAATAAATAATTTTTTAAATGACTGGACGATTTTTGTTAGCATTCTTAGGCAACATTCCCTAGTGAAAGAATTAACTTGGAAACATTTAAAGGGTATACCTATTTAATTTTACAATATGTTATGAGTTTTTTAAGAGGATAATGAGGAAGGCAGCATTTTTCATATATATAAAACATTCTGACTAACTCACTTTTAGATATTCTATCCCATTTTTGTCTGAAGAAATTTGAAATATCATTGGAACACATTAAGTTTCTTATTATCATCTTGCCATTTTAGTAGGCTATTGACACACTAAATATCCACTCACTATTTGAACACGGGTTTTTTTTATTTGGAATGTACATGTCTCGCACTGTGCTAGAAAATAGGAGTTAACTAAAAATAGCATAGATGTCTGGTCTCTGAAGTTCATATTCTATCTGGAAAGACAAATAGCTTTTACTTACAACACAATGTTAAAGAATTTGTAGGGTGATGTGGAAACAAGGATGTGAGGAGCAATTGCATTTGCTGAGTCACTGGGCAAAGGGAGAGTCTCCAAGTGAAACTGCTACTTGAGCTAAGAATTAAAGGATGGCAAAGTAATTTACTGGGGGAAAAGAGCATTAAGCTGCTCAAAGGCACAGAGTTGTAAACTCTTTAATCTTTTGGGAGTAACTGTGAACAGTTAAGCATAGCCAACTGCATATTCTTTGGACATGAGGATTATATAAAAATACATTCAAGACAGTTTTCTCCTAGTTCCAGGAGAAAATTTATGCCTGGCTAAATATTATAGCTGAAGCTATTTGGTAAAGAGGAACATAAATTAAATAAACATGCCAATTATTATGACAGCTTTTCAGTGTATTTTAGAGTGTGATAAATAATGATGATTTTAAAACAAATCACTAATTAAAATAGTTGTAATTAACGGAAATATAAATCATGAATTAATGATTTGGTTGTGAAAATTAGTGAATTTGTATGATTTAAAATGTAGACATGTACACATATGTAGGAATTCCTTCTATAATATGTTTATCCCTTAATATATTTGGGTTTCTAATTTATTAGGTCTGCAAACAGCCCATAAGTAAGAGTTGTCATAGGAATCTAATCATTTGGTTTGTGAATTCCCAGTGACTGAGGGTAGAGGATGCCTTATCTAGTAATATAAATTTTAGACAGACAACAAATAAATAAGATTTATTATTGAAAATATGTTTTACACAAAAATAACTATACTCTGTGATACAGAAAATATAAAGACTTATTTCCGGATACCCCCAGGTAAGCCCAAACTAACACAAGACACTCTGGGCACAGGCAACTCAGTTTCTTCATAAAGAGATAAGCACAAAGTAGGTCAATAGCATGGAGTCTCAGTACAGACACACAACCAGGGCTTACCCTGGGAGACAGAGAATTGGTTGTAGATCTATGAAAATAATGTTGGGACTAGTTTTATTAGTTGAGAAATAATAAAAATGATAATGATAAGATGAAAACACATATCATTCTTACTATGTAGCATGCAATTTTTAAGTTCTTTACCTATATCTCCTTTAAGGTGCCCAAAAATCATGTCTAGTTTTCCCTGCTTTCACCCTCACAGCTGGAGGGTTCATGGAGTTCTTCAGGGGATGACGATTGTGCTATGCAGAGCAGCATTTCTAAGCCAAGTGTGAGTTCATGTGAGTAGAGCCAAACACGAGTCAAATTTCCATTAAAAAAACTATGAGTTCCACCAGGCGCGGTGGCTCGCACCTGTAATCCCAGCACTTTCGGAGGCTGAAGCAGGTGGATCACCTGAGGTCAGGCGTTTGAAACCAGTCTGGCCAACATGGTGAAGCCCTCCCGTGTCTACTAAAAATACAAAAATTAGCCGGACGTGGTAGTGGGGGCCTGCAATCCCAGTTTTTTTGGGAGACTGAGGCAGGAGAATTGCTTGAATCTGGGAGGTGGAAGTTGCAGTGAGCCAAGATCGCACCACTACACTCCAGCCTGGGCAACAAGAGAGAAACTCCGTCTCAAAACAAAACAAAACAAAAGCAAACAACGAAAAACTATGAGTTAGCCATATAGTACGTCCTTAAAATAAGTAAAAGAATATTTGTCAGGATTTTCATTCCTGTTTTGACAGGTACGTAGTAAAGGTTATCATATAACCTTTTTAACTCAGCCTAATTTTAACTAAAAATTGAGCGAGCCTGGAGCATTATGTTCACAATTGTTCATGTTAAAGCCTATTCCCAGCCAGGCACAGTGGCTCATGCCTGTAATCCCAGAAGTTTAGGAGGCTGAAGCAGGACTATCACTTGGGGTCAGGAGATCGAGACCAGTCTGGTCAACATGGTGAAAACCCATCACTACTAAAAATACAAAAATTAACTGGGTGTGGTGGCGCACCCTTGTATTCTCAGCTGCTAGCGAGGCTGAGGTGGAAGAATTGCTCGAACCCGGGAGGCAGAGGTTGCAGTGAGTGGAGATGGTGACACTGCACTCCAGCCTCCAGCCTGGGTGACAAAGCAAGACTCAGTATCAAAAACAGAAACAAACAAGCAAAAAAACCCCACCTATTCCCTTGAAAAACATACAATCTGCTCTAAGGACTAAAATATATTGCAAGATTTAGAAAAAACAAAACCCTAGAATAATTTACATTGGTAACATTCAAGAACCTGTTATAAACAAAGATATAATTATGGTGGTAAATCAGTCATCTAAGATCTTCACCATTATCAGTATTATTTTCTTCCTCTTTAGGAAAATGCTGAATTACGGCACATGTACATTTAATACCATTATACACACACACACACACATGAATGAGACAAATCTGATTGAATTTATAAGTATATTATTATTCCAGAGCTTTTGTTGATTTCCAGTAGAATAAAGTCATCCAGAAAATGGATGCAAAGATGTCAATAAGAAATAATAATAAATGATGGAAAGCGTCGGAGCTGTTGGCTTATGGTAATATTATAGATTAGATATTCTGAAGAAGATACTCTTTTGGAGTTATAGGGTTCCAAATTAAAAGAGGTAGCTGAAAATTGAAGCAGTCAGATGATGCTGAAACTTTGGACATTTTTAACTCAGTATATCCTATAAAGTGAGGGTAAGCAAAGGGTCTTAAGAGAGTGCAAACTGAAGTTTTGGAGCTGAGATGTTGGCATAATGCTGAAACTCTTCAAGTGGTATATTTGGATCATATGGTAATTTCTTGAAAATCTACAAATTTATATCTCTGAGGAAATATATATA
>NW_016815681.1:321298-334642 GCF_001698545.2 Rhinopithecus bieti | reverse complement strand
ATAAAGGGATCAAAAAATAGCTTCAATGTTACGGACTGTCAATAATTCAGGATAGTTCTGAACTATTTCTATTTAAATAATTTAATAATAATTTAATTAATAAATGTAATAACTTAGTATTTAATTATTACATAACCATTTTGCCTTTCACCTTGAAAATCATTCTTGGAAAAAAGACTTTATTAAAATAAAACTCCAGGAGAATTTGACAAGAAAATAATTTTATGACTTCAGATATATTTTACTTAAACAGAAAACATAAAAACAAAAGGAGCGAGAGACAAACTAGTTCCATAAGAAGGGAACTGGAAAGGCATGTTTGGGGTTGGGGGAGTAGAAAACAAAGGAATTTGAATTTTATCTAAAACTTTGTCCTTTGATGGGAAGATATAAATGTTAATGAAGTTAATAAATTATTAAAGAGAAAAACTGTATTTGTAGATTAACTGGAAGAAATTAGGTCTACAAAATGAAAGCAGGAAATAGAAAAAAAGAGTACAGTAAAAATATACATGGTAGAGGAGATAAAGAAAACCTAATGTAACAATAATAATAATTGCAAATGGCTTAAATTTACCATTTAAACCTCCTCTATGGGTCAAAAATATGGTCTAGTAATGTGTTGTCTTCAAGAAATACTTAAAACAAAAGGACAAAAATGTATGTGTGTTGGGCGGGGAAGGTGTGTATGTGTATTTGGTTCAAATAGGAAACAAAATAAATTTGGTGTAGCAATACTAAAATCTCAGACAAAATGTTGATTAAGAATATTGTAGAAAATAGGGGGAAAATATATCTGTAACAGGTATCATAGAACAGGAAGATATAAGCATCATCAACATATAATCATCTAATAACAGATTTAATACTGAATCAATATATAAGTTAATTATATAAATTAAATTAATGGAGAGATATGCAGATAGATATACAAATAGATCAACAAATGCTGTTGTAATCTAACATATCTCACAAAAAAACAAAACGTTCAAGAGAAGAATCACTTGAAATATAAACAATATGAAAAGGAAGTAGCTCAAACTATTTGAAATATTTTAAAAAATGTAGAAAATCCTACTAGACATATAAAGAATAACTAGAAAAATAACATTCTTTTAAACACACATTAACAAAAAATGAATGCATTAGGACATAAAGAGAGCTTCATAAAAACCTTTGGAGAAATTATACATATAATTTTACCAGATATCAATCAGTAATATTAGAATAAATATCAGTAGGCTGCTGAGAGTAGCACACTACAAACAGAAACTAAATAATATTACTCAATAACCTTCAAAGGAAATCATAACATGATTATGAAATATTTACATTGAACCAAAGGAAAGCACCACATGATGAAATTCATGAAGCCCTGAAAAAAAACAGTATTTGTGGGAAATTTATAGCTTTAATTATCATGAAACAAGAAAGGTTATAGAACAGAAACTATTCATCTGGCATAAGAGGTTGCAAGATAGTAACAACATTAGCAGAAGAAAACAAAAGGATAGACATCAGGAAAAGAGTGAACAAAAAGAAATAAAAGTATAAACAAAATTTGAATTAGAATTTATTGTCATTAACATTAATAAAATCTCCTAGCCCAACCTTTTGCAAGTCTGAATTAAAAAACTAAAAGTAGAATTTTAAAATAAACAAAATGTAGAATGAATATAACTGGAAATACAAACAACGGAGACTTGATGTAAAGAGTAGTTATTACATTCTAGTAAGTTTAGGCTGGTAATTCTACATGTAAAATGATACATTTCTGAAAAAACACAAAATGCCAATATAGGACACGAAGAAAAATAAAACTTACATAGGTGAGTAAAATTTGAAAAAATAAAAAATAAACAAACAAAAAAAAAACAATAATAACCAAAAAAAGTCTTAAATGGCTATCTTTCATGGACATACCCAAATACTTTCGTAGATGATTTCAGAAAACAAATGGTTTCTATATTATAAAATATAATCAGAAAGTCAGAAAATAAATGGTTTCTATATTATAACATTTTTTGAGAAAACATAAAATAGCAAAATATATGCTACTGTTTGTGTGAGACTAGAGCATTTGAGTAGGAATAATCCTCTGCAACCCATTATTATGAAAGCTTAGAAATTCTTGTAAGTTTCGTAAGGGATCCAGAGAGAGGATGATCATCAGAGTTTTCTGTAGCAATTCATGTAGTCATTGATTTGTAACAATGGAAAATTCAACAATTAGAAGCACAAATCAAATGGCACAGAAAGTTCTCAAGAACACAATGCTGAGTGAAAAATTAAGCAAACACATGTGATAAAAACCATGTTATTATGTGAATTAACAGCATAAAAGCACACACTATTTTGTGATGAGTACACTTAAAATCTACTCTCTTAGTTTTCAAGTAAACAACATATTGTTTCTAACTATAGTTATTGTGTTGTATAGTAGATCTCTTGAATTTATTCACCCTAATTGTTGTTAAAAATCACACACACAGAACAAGAAAATATGTTTTATAATAATACTAATGAAAATAAGTCACGAAACAAACTAATATAGTTGACAATGGGAAGAAGAGTTACATAGGGAATTGTGATAAAAAGTAATAAATAGATGGGCGGAATGGTTGATAAATAGTTGCAAATAAAGTAAAAAAAATAATTTTGAAAGGCTAATTATTATAGGCACTTGTCTGTGTCTGGGATTCAAATGGGAGATAGATATATAGATACACATTTATAAAATTGTTTAAAAATAACTTTTTGGCAAATGGAAACAACATGGGAATGTATATTTTCAACTTGTGCTCTAGGTGTAGGAAAAATACTTTCCTGAGTATTTTTCAGAGTATCCATAACCACAGGTACGTCCTCTTAAGGGCTGCAGTGCAAATTTATATTGCTGATATAGTCGCAAAAACTCAAGAAATAAGTTAAAATCGTCTTTTTTTAGTAGTGCCTTAAGGTCCTTTGCAGCACAGAAGCATTTCATCTTTGAGAATCTGTGTCCCGGACTCATGCCTCACAAAATTCTCAAAGAGAAATAGACAAAACACATTTTCAGAGTCCAAATGTATAAAACATACGTGCATGACAAGTTACCAGAATGAATGGCAGTGGACTCAACAACAGACTATGCTCCCCCAAATTTCAAACACTGAAATTCCTGAATATAGAATATGAATTGATAAGATGAAAAATGTTTAAGGAGATACAGAGGATTACTAACCTATATGAAAGGTATAAAATCTTTTTATATGATTAGAATAGTTTGAAAATAAACACATTTTAAAATTCATTTTAAAAGATATGTTCTAGAAAATATATATAACATCAAATCCAACTTTAGAAGATATAGATTATCAATATAACTTTATCTTTATTTTTTAAAAGTGAAGATTCTTTTAAAATTCTATCCAAAATTCAAAATACCTAAGATGTACCCAAGATAATTCAATAAATCATTGAAAAAATAGTTCCTGTTCTATGCAAATTTTTTTTCAGAGGAAAAAACGAGAAGGCCAAATTTTCCTCATGTCATTTGATGAATCTAGCATTTAGTATTAAGGTAACAAAACCCAACATAAAATGTTAATGGATCAATTTACTTATAAAATAGATGCAAAATTGATAAAATATTTAGCAAAATAAATGCACTGATATACACATTTGAGCACAATATGCATACACACCTATATCAATCTTAGGTTAACTGTAAGTATTCAGGATACATTTATATTAGAAAATTTAGTATTACTATTCACCATGTAAAAAAGAAATTTATCATATTAACATATGCCCAAATATGCATAAGTAAATATCTGCTCACTGAAAAATATGAATAAATTAACAAACTAGTAACACTCTCTTGAGAACATTTGTCAACTAGTGAATAGAATCCTGCAAACACTTCCCTTTGTGATGAAACATTAGATGCATTCCACTTAAAATCAAGAATCTGGTCATGATATTCACAATCCATATTTCCATTAACAACTTGCTGGGAATTGCAAACATTACAATGATAATAAATAAATAAATAAATAAATAAATAGTGTAAGGACAGAGAAGAAAATGAATGACACTACCACTATTTGAGAAAGTATATACTTGTTAATATATAAAACAGAGTTAAACTTTAAGTGTAAGAGTAAAAGTAAAAAATGAAAACAAGAGGCTTAATTCTCCCTGTTGAAAATAAGGGTAAGATTTCCCATCACTCTCTTTTGTTAGAGCATTTACTTTAAAGAAACTTGTAATCATAAGTCTTATGTAATCATAAGACACATAAGAGACTCCTTTTGTGTCTCTTTGAAGTGTGTACAACCCTTATTAAGAGCTAAATAAGTCATTTGCCAGCTTGAAGACAAAGGAGTATCTTTTTCAAGGACTTGGGTAACATGTATCTGAAATGTAATAGTTAGGGCAGAGAGTGTACCTGTATCCCAGTTTCTCTGGGAGAGGAGGAGTCTAACTTCATTACAAGTTGCAAAACTACCTTTTCTCATAAAGACATAAGAAATTAATATTTCCTTTTAGTAAAGCCAATTAGTTAACACAGGTAGTCACCAACTGAATTGTGGATTAACTCTGTGACAAATGGTGATATCAAATCCAATCACTTGAGAACTAGTTATTGTTTTTGTGGAGAGCATGTGTGAGACGGGCTGTATCTGCTTGGTTATAGAAAAGGGTAAATTTTATTTCTGAATTTTCATGTCTTAGTGGATTGCCTATGATGTGCATCAAATTGTTGTTTAATGCTTATTTAATAATAAAACCACTTATTTTTCTTCTAATTTGTATAGAGCTTTGCTAGGTTGTGAGATTTAAAAATATATATATTTCCTTAACAATTCTCATAATTAGTACTATAATTCAAAGAGCAATTTCATCAATATATACAAATGAATTACATGGTTATATACAAAGTATATATTTAATACAACTCAATACCATTAACATAGTAATACTATATACAGGAATACATTTAGCAAATTATCTATAATATCACTGTGAAAATATTCTTTATGGAAAGTATAGTAAATGATATTGAAAGACTTTTAAAAATGAATCTATTGACTCATATATAAATAGATAGAGGACGATAGATAGATAGATAGATAGATAGATAGATAGATAGATGATAGATAGATAGATAGACAGACAATATAATACCATTACAATAGTAATACTATATACAGGAATACATTTAGCAAATTATCTGTAATATCACTGTGAAAATGTTCTTTATGGAAAGTATAATAAATGGTATTGAAAGATATTTTAAAATGTGTCTATTGACCCATATATATAAATGGATAGAGAGAGGATAGATAGAGGATGATAGATAGATAGATAGATAGATAGATAGATAGATAGACAAATTGTAAGGAAATCAATATAAGCATCTTAATTCTCCTTAAATCCAACTCTATTTCAATCAGAATGTTAATTTTTTTCATTGAAACATTTGGAAGTGTGATGACTAAGAACTGATAAAACAATTTTGAAGAAAAAAAGGTGGAGAGATTTACTTTACTACATATCAAAACTTCTTATAGTTTTTACTACAATGAATAGGCAGATAGACAGTTAGATTGCTAAAACATAGACACAAGAAACACAATATGGTATGTGCAAGTTACAAATGTGGCACTGCAAGTCAGTGGGGAAAGAATAAATTATATAATAAATGGCACTTGAACTTTTATGTATTCATATAGATAAAAATAAAGTAGATTTCTGCATAACCCAATAGAGAATGATAATTATATTTATTTCAAAGATTCAAATACAAAGCACAAAACTCTTAATTTTTTTGAAAGATGATATATGCTTCTATATGACCAAAGACGAAGAAATGATTTTGTAAACAAATGTTAAAAATAAAACCATGTAGAAATATTGATAGTTACCAAATTTTAAAATATGTGTGAATTCATTATGTGAAAAGACAAGCATACATTGGAAAAAAAAAACATTTGCAATGAATGTCACTAATAAAGCTTTAGTTCTCAGAATATATATTAGCACTAAAAATCAATTTAGAAACAAAGAATCCAATGGTAACAAAAATGGGTTACATACATGAATAGAACCAAGAAAGAAACTAGAATCAATGCTGATGATTTTCATCAGATGGTGAGTAATATTTTTGTTGGAGAAAATTAGTAACCCATTTCTAGAGTAATTTGTAAGCATGCAGGTATTCTTGGAGACAGCAAATCCACTTTTGAGGGTGTGTCCTAGGGTCATTTCTGTACACTTGAGAAAATGTATAAGAATGTTCCTAGCAGCATTGTATGAACATTCTGTCCTTCATATGAGGAATGTGGTATGTTTGTAAATGGGATATCATAGAGGAAATACATGAATTAAAACTATTGGAATCAATATGCATAAATATGTTCCAATTATACAACATTTTATATCATGCAAAATCACTATTCATTGTTTATTGGCATTTGCATATGTATCAAACATACAAAGAATATAATGGGAATGCTTAACAAAAAATTTTTTAAAAGTTTCATTTTTAAACAGTGGTCAAGTAAGGAATATAACTGGAGAGAGGTAGAGACTTAAACAACATTGTCAACATTTTATTTCTTACTTTTCTATTGGATACACAAGGTTTCATTAAATTCTTTATACATGTTATTGCATATCTGAAATATTTTACAGTAAATGGAAGGAAAAGGAAGTAAATGCCAAATTCCAACCTTAAACTAATAAAAATACTATTATTTAACTTCAGACATCTGTTGTGAATTTCACTATCACAGAGGAGAATGTGTTGCTACATGGAGACATCTGATTTTGTGTGTCTTCACAGGAGTGTGATTGAAACTGCTGTTTCACACAGAAAGGCCTGCAGGCAGCAGGTTGAAAACAGGTCCTGAGGGGACGGCACATCCCAGCTGGAGTATGTGGCCCATCTGCCCGATTAGCACTGTGGCTGAAAGGAGCTGACAAGCAGCTTCTATTTTTATCTAATCTTTAAATTCCAGGAACCTCATTTCACTAAATCATAGCTCTCGAGTAGGATTGTAAAAGCTTTCCCTCTGCTCATTCCTTTTTAATCTAGGTTTCTCTCAAGAGCTCTACTCATGGAAGGCTCTATTCTGATAAACTCTCCATCTCCCCTGCCATTACAACATTGAAATGAAAATCCCCTGAGCTAAAAGTAAAACAAAACAGTGTCTAAGGATAACTTAGCAATTACTCATACAGCAAAAGGTATTTTAACAGATTTAAGAATTAATATTTCCTGTTTTTATACAGTTTTGCAATGGGCATAATGCAGTACAGTATGCAAAGATAAGTATATTTACAATTGCTTTCACAACTTTTCTTAGAGACAATAAAAATTTACCTGTGAATTTATTAAGCATTCCTATCATTGCTCTTTAAAAGTTAGTTTTAATTTAACTATATATTTAATGCATGTTTATATTTGAAAGATATATTTCGGCCAGGCATGGTGGCTAATGCCGGTAATCCCAACACTTTGGGAGGCCGAGGTGGGCAGATCGCTTGAGGTCAGGAGTTCAAGACCAGCCTGGCCAACATGGTGAAACCCCATCTCTATTAAAAATGCAAAAATTAGTTGGGTGTGGTGGCACACGCCTGTAGTCCCAGCTACTTGGGAGGCTGAGGCAAGAGAACCACTTGAATCTGGGAGACAGAGGTTGCAGTGAGCTGAGATCACATCATTGTACTCCAGCCTGGGTGATAGAGTGAGACTCCATCTCAAAATAATAAGAAGAAGAAGAAGGAGAAGGAGAAGGAGAAGGAGAAGGAGAAGGAGAAGGAGAAGGAGAAGAAGAAGAAGAAGAAGAAGAAGAAGAAGAAGGAGGAGGAGGAGGAGGAGGAGGAGAAGAAGAAGAAGAAGAAGAAGAAGAAGACATAATTCTGGGGTACTGGACAATGGCAAGATAGTATGCCACACACATTCTGAAGGATAGTGTAATATGTTAAAAGGAAATGTATCTAATTTATTATATTTAATTGATTCCATTTGTAGTTATGGGCTAGTAAGATGTATGTACATGGTTATGAGGGTGAGTGTGGGTAATGAAATACTTGAAGATGAGTATGATATTAGAGGCAAATCCAAATGATCTGTTCTTTGACATCAGTGATGAGGAAGCAAACTCAATTTCCAAGAGTTAGGGACAAGGCTGGAACGGGAATAGAAGGTTTCAACTGGAAACCACTATATTCTGGCCATATAGGAAGGCAAGGATATCAAATGACAAGAAATAATTAGCCTGTGATGTTAGCTTTTTTAAAGGGAGAATAATTCTGATCAATGTTACACTTTCAACTAATCAATTCCTCTTTTTTTTTTTCTGAGACAGGGTCTTGCTCTGCCCCCAGGCTAGAGCGCAGTGGCATGATCTCGGCTCACTGCAACCTCCGCCTCCCAGGTTCAAGCAATTCTCCTGCCTCAGCCTCCCAAGTAGCTGGGATTATAGGCACGCACCACCATGCCCAGCTAATTTTGCATATTTTTAGTAGAGACGGGGTTTCACCATGCTGGCCTGGCTGGTTTCGAACTTCTGATCTCGAGTGATATGCCTGCGTTGTCCTCCAAAAGTGTTAGGATTACAGGCGTGCGCCACCGTGCCTGGCAGCAACTGATCTATTCAATTAGAAATTTTTATGGTTGACGTGCAATTAAAGTGGAGTTAGGTTTCAAAATTAAAACAAGGAGGATATAGTACTTGCTCTGAATCAAAGATGAACCGTATTTAAATTATTCACACAATTAGTAAAAAAAAATCAATGAACTAAAGACTTTCAATTGTATAATTCATAATTGCATCTAAAGCAATGGCATAATTGTATTGAAAATGCAAATTCACTAATTCTTTACTCTTGGACTAGTGCAATTCAATTAATTTCAAATTTTAGAAAAGAAATACCATTTCAAAATAATGAAGAAAACTTCAATAAATAAGGCAGAAATCTCACAACATTTAAAATGATTAATAGTTAAAGGGCCACAGGCATATCTTTTAAATAATACAAATTTCTAAAAGTCTGAGTATGTATCAAAATAAGTTTGAGATAACCTAAAATTATGTGATATTTCTATACCAACAAGTGTTAAGTGGCTGATATTTTTGATACAATACAAATGAAAAGAAAACACACCAATCATGTACTAATTTCTCATCCCTATTGACAGTCAAAATTTTTCAGTTCTTAAAACTGAAATTTTAGCCATAGGACATCATGCATGGTAGAAAGCACACATTCTAACATGTTAATATTGTGGTTAGGTTAAAGCACTCATATTTTAAACTTACTTCAGAGTCAAATAAAAATTAGATTGCAACAGAAGCTAGGTCTGAGGCTCTAAATTATACCATCCTACTGAGAATTGAGAAGAAAATTGAAATAAATCTAATATCAATTTTTGTTTATCAAAACTATGTAATATCATCAATAGTTTCAAGGATGATATGAAAGTCACGTTCCATTTCATTCCTTTCAGAACACGGTAATATCACAGTAGTCTGCTAAGCCAGTGCACAATCACAAAGGTCAGGAAAAGTCCAAAGGCACAGTGGAATAGAAATGTTAATAATCATCTATAAATAGCATAACCTATAACTCATACAAATGAGAAACAGTTATGTTTATAAGCATGAAGGAGATAGGGCAGGATTATGCTCAAAATTTAAGTGGACTCTGTGGGAAAAGATGGACTGCAAAGAAGATCAAGGTTATGAGATCAGAAACTGACACACAGATGTCTGACTTTTGGATAAAGGTTGCAGGTGTGGAAAAAAACTTTCAGAATTTCTCAAATGTTAGTGTGCATAAGAATCACCAGGGAACTTGTTAAACTGCCGACTTGGATTCTACTTGAAGAGAAATGAGTTGATTCAATGTTCTGTCCAAAATATCTTAAAAATAAACACATAAGAAGGGAGCCCTTTCTTATAACTGCTCTCAAAATTATATTGAAAATAAGGAATCAAAAACACACATCACAATTGAAGTTTATAATCAGTTGGTTTGTGTTTATTTGGGATTAAATTAGTTTCATATTTTCAGTTCTGCCATTTCTCTAATCTCTACACTTCTATCTTCCATAATATGATACAATAACTCTCTTAAAAATTATAGTTGAGATATATTATTGTAAAATTTTAGAAATAATAGCAGACTCAGGTTTATACTCAAATCAGTGACTCAGTGGTGAAACTAAAGCCAACATAGCATAGTAGAGCTTCAATAAATCACAGTATTTCCTTTGAGATGTGAAATGGTAATTGTATTTCTCTAATACAATTTTAGAGCATTTTGCTTAGTTTATATGATTAGAATAAAGTTTGTTTAATAAAGTATGAGTCTATCTGAGCTTCAAAATTAAAATTAAAATTTTAACAAACTTATTTACTTCAGTTTTCATATTCTAATATTGTTCCTCTATAATATATTCTACGTATTATATTCTGATATTGGTTACTTTTGTCTGTTTTGATCTAGCTTTCCTCTTACTACATTGTTGAACTTCTCTGAATTGGTATTTGATTTTTATTATTTTCAGAAACTTTTATTATTTCACTTTTATTGCTTGGTTTTGTAATTTATGAGATACTCTACCAAGTGATATATCATGTATCCTGTTTAAAACCTTTGACATAATTTTTGAGAAAGATTTATTTAAAATATTTTCAACATATTGCACCACACTTCGACATCATGAAAAAAACCAAGGGTTATTCTATTGACAACTGTCTTAACATAGGGAAATTTCTGCAAAAGATACTTTTCTCTCAATATAACCAAATTCAGTTTCTCAAAATCAAAATTATGAATCAGATACCAGAAAGACAAAACATTTGATGCTGTATTTGTAAACCTCTACTTCTTTTTACCCATGATTTATTTTAAAATAAGGGCAAGTCCACATCCTAATAAGGTATTAAAATGTATTTTTAACTTTTTTTTTCACTTTCTTCCTTCTTTATGTATGTTGGCTGTGTTATTCATTGTATTGTGTGCCCCCCAAAAGAGAAAAGTTATAGTTCTAAGCCAGTACCTCAGAATGTGACATTAATAGGAGATAGGTTGAGAGACAAACAAGGAGCTACAAAGACAATGGAAGAGATGTAAAGAGGGTCACTTCCCTACCAAGCCTTGCCAGTGGACACATAGGGAATGATGAAGACGAAGGGAATGTTGAATCTAAAGAAGCTGCTTTGAGGAGCAACTCTCTGAGACTCTGATGTCCTTTGGAATACAAGTGACATATGCAATGACTCATCGTCTCCATTCCAGGTCAGTGGATAAGATGCCTCATACACCCAAAGTGTTGGAAATGGTGTTAGGAGTATCAAGCGACAATACTTTTAGTATCTTCATTTCTGCTTTCATGCAAAGGCAAAAGCGGCAGACACTACTCCCACTCTGATGACTCTCAGAAATAACCGAAGGCAGTATTTGTGGCTTGGAAATAGGGCCAGCTACATAACATGCAGGACCTAGTGCAGCATGAAAACGCAACACATTTTGTTCAAAAATTTAAAATTTTAAGATGATGACGGCAGGGTTTTAAACCAAAGCATGCAGCCCTTCTAAACACAGGGCCTTATGCAAATGCATGAGTTACATATGCATAAAGGCAGCCCTACCTGAAGATGATCCATGCTTAAGCACACAGGGACATACATGATATAGTACTACTAGCATAATGAAATTGTGGTTAAATATGTAATCACTTTTCTGTAACTCCTATATTTACTAAGTATGATAGCTTTCTGAAAGTTTAATTTTAAATTTTCTGTTTTAACTTTCTTTTATTTAAAAAATGTAAATAGTGCATGTACTAAGAGCATCTCTCTTATTAAATATGTTTTAAAGTGTTAAATAAATGACTCATAATTTTAAGAGCTTATTCTTTAGTTTCATTATCAAAAGGACTACTTATTCAAGAAATGTTTTCCAAACGATCTGAATTGTATCCATGATGTCAAAATTTACATATAACATATATGACAATAATTTGTATTTAACAAACATTTCTGATTAGCAACATTAATACAAAGTTGGTGATGTTTTATTATAGATTAATAAAATTAAAATCAAGTTTGTACCTTATTATGAGTTTACTCTTTTCCATGGGATGGATTTCTAAACAGCAGTTGAATAGTTATATTTTGAATATGAATACATACTAGCCAGGTCATCTGTATATACAGAAAGAGAAATTCCTAACATTGTGTACTTGTTGGGAGATTCAGGATATTTACGCTGCTTTTTTCTTAGTTCAATTTCTACTGGAATTTCCTGAAAATAAATTAAAATAATTCTAGTCTTTCCTATCCAATAGAGTACCTGCCTTCCTGCCTTAGAAAAGGTAACAAATGAACCCTTTACTTATCTTCCCTCTTACATTTTTTCTTGGAACAATTTATATTCACAGGCCTGACATTTCCCATCCTCATTTCCCTATAGAACATCTTGTAAATGAGAATACAATTTAGGATTGATTTAGTCATTATAATTATTTAATAATATTTTAAATATCTTTCTCATATTTCCAGTTGAAATTAAAGAGTAAGATAAAATTTACTTTAAAATGTTAAATATATATATAAATATTTACACACACTTTTGCTCACACTGAGCGATACTTTCAAATTTTTTCATTATGTTTTATTAAAAAAAAAAACCCAGAATAATAAGTCATATGATTCTCTTCTCAAAGACATTGCAAAGGGCCCTGAAATCAAATTTCTATATAAACAAAATATTGTGTTTTCTGAAACATATCCAGTATTTTATAAACAATAGTCATGGTTTCTTGCCTTAGGTTCAAATAATTCATTTATTTATTATTTGTATTACATGCTACTGTTTTCAATTGTGCTTTTTTCCTTTGTCCTTCAAGGTATTTTCTGAATACCTTATCTCAATATCCTGTTCACTTCTTCAATCTATTGTGACATCTCAACATTATTTAATCAATTCATATGTACCTTATCCTTCTGAGTTTCGCCTTTTAATTATTACGTTTATTATTATTATTTGTTGTTATTGTCTCATTTCATTAGATTTTTCCTCTTTCCTCTTTTGTCTCATCTGTGACATTCTAAACTATTTTGAAGTACTTGTTTTCCATCTCTTTTATTCAAAATATACATAGTTTTAAATAACAAAGCCCCTTTCCAATGAAGTTTTATAAACTTCTCTTATACAAGAGAAATTGGCATATTCATTTTCCACACACAAAAACAGTGATTCGATTTTAATTTCAAAAGGCCTATTTTAATTACTTCCTAAGTTTTATTGATAGCTTGTGTTGATCAATATGCTGTATCAACT
>NW_016815681.1:298877-320994 GCF_001698545.2 Rhinopithecus bieti | reverse complement strand
TTTCAAATCTTATATTGTATAGTGAAAATTCCTAAATTTGTATGATTATTTCTAAAAGAAAAACAGCATACATTATTACATGTGAGAATATACTATCTTACATTTGACCTGGACAGTTAAATCATTGATTTGTTTTCCATAAATTCTTTCTGATTTATAATTGCTTGATCAAAACTACCTTAGAAATTCAATTTTTGTGCTTCCCTAAAACATACAACAAACTCATTTTGAGTCATTTGAATTATGACAATAATGCTTCTTGAGATCACTTCCCTTGAATTAGTAAAGGTCTCCATCTCCTAATACTTTTCTAGCAAGATATTCCTGCTACTTATAAAGCAAATTCTTAAAAGTAAGCTCTCCTTGAAAGTGTTTCATTCTCTCCTATAGTAATTCTACCAGAGACTTGTGTAAATCTTCTGAATCCATCTTTTTATTGGGTATAGATGATTTAAAAAAATAGACAAACATATGAAGAAATACACTTTACTCCTGTTTCTTCTCTTGGCCAGAAGTTGCCTTAAATACATTTTTTTCTGGCTTCTCTCTGTTGATTATTTAGCTGTTTCTCCTTTGGTATACTCATCTACCTTCTCTTAGTCTCCCTGATTAAATTTCTTCAACAGTTTGTACTATGCTTGTATGCATTCCTGCTCATCCTTAAAACCATTTGTTACCTTATTAGAATAGTGTTAATATTTACTGATAAGAATTTTTACCAAAAATAACCTTTAGTGCCTGCATTATATTTTGCTAACTGCATCTGTGGTGACTTGCTAGGAGGGATGTGAAATTTTTTATCAAACACGATATATGCAATTATTCATTTTATACATCAGCTTAACTGGGCCGTGGAGTACCCAAACATTTAGTCAAACATTTTCTGTGTGTCTGTGAGAACTGGTAGACTGAATAAAGCAGATAGTTCTCTCTAACATCGATGGATCTCATCCAATTAATTGAAGACATGAATGGAAGAAAAAAGCTAAAAAGTAGTTTCTTTCGCCTTACTATTTGAACGAGGATATTGGTCTTTTCCTGTCTTCAACCTCCTACCGAAACATTGGCTTATCTTGGGTCTTGAACCTGCCAACTTTCAGACTAGAACTACAGACCAGCAATTCTGGTTTTCAGCTTGCCAACAACAGATCTTAGGGAATCTCAGCCTTTATAATTGTGTGAGCCAATTTCATATACACACAAGCTGTATCTATGGGTACACCATCCATGCCATACCTTAGATCCCAAGAACTTGTTCATCATATAACTGAAATTATGTACTCTTTGACCAATATTTCCAATTTCCTTCACCTCCCACCTCCTGGAAACCACCATTCTACTCTGTTATTATAGTAATCAAAATAGTATGGCATAAAATGGAATAAAAAACAGACACCTAGGCTAAATAAACACAATAGAAATCCCAGAAATAAGCCCGTGAATATATAGCTAACTAATCTTTGGGAAGAGTGCCACGCATACATGATTGGGAAAGGAACATCTCTTCAATAAATGATGATGAAAAAATTGAATATCCACATGCAAAAGAATGAAATTAGGCCCATGTCTTACACTATACACAAAAATTAACTTAACACAGAATAAAGACTTACTTGTAAGATCTGAAACTATAAAACTCCTAGAAAACCAGAAGCTTAGAAAAAAAATCTCTTTGACATTAATCTTGGCAATAATTTTTTAGAGTATCATACCAAATGCACAGGCAACAAAAGCAAAAATAAACAAGTGTAACATATCAAATTAAAATCTTCTGCACAGCAAAGGAAACAATTAACGACATGCAAATTCAACCTACATAATGGGGAAAATATGTACAAACCATATATTGATAAAAAGTTAATGACCAAAATGTATAAGTAACTCACAAAACTCAATAGCAAAAAAGACCCCCCAAAACCTTAATAAATATGGGAAAATGACCTGAATAGACATGTTTTCCAATAAAAACATACAAATAGCCAATAGGTATATGAAAAGGTACTCGACATCACTAATCATCAGATAAATACAATTCAAAACCAAAATGAGATATCACCTAGTACATGCTAGCATGGCAATTATCAAAAGGACAAGAGATAACACATTTGCAAGGGTATGGAGAAAAGGGTGTAAAGAAAAGATATACACTGTTGATATGAATGTAACTTGGTACAGCCATTACATAAAACAGTGTGAAGATTCCTCAATAAATTAAAAAAAGAACTACCATATAATCCAGCAACTCCACTTCTGGGTACATAGCCAAAACAAATGAAATCAATATCTAAAAGAGATATCTTCAACTCTATGTTCCTTGTAGCAATATTCACGACAGCCAAAGTATAAAAATAACCCAAAATTGATTATGTTATCATTATGAAATGACTGTCTTTATCCTTTGTAATATGCTTTACTCTGAAATTAGCTTTGTCCAATAGTGACATTGCTAATCTAACTTTTTTAAAAATTAGGGTTTCCATCTTATATCTTTTCCTTGCAACCTTTTCTTGTATTTGAATACATTTTTATAGGCAGCATATTATTCTTGGCTTCTTATAAAATCACACAATCCCTGCCTTTTAATTACAGGATTTAGAATATTTATATTAATGTGATTATTAACATATTTATTTTTAATCTATTATCTTGCTATCTTTTTGCATTTGTGTTTTCTGTTATTTGATTCCTTTCCACTCTTTTATCCCTTCTGAATTTATTGAATGTATTTCTGTAAGCTCATTTGTCATGTGTTGACTTTCTCTGGTTAGTATCTATTAAGAATTTTGCCTATTTTTAACTGGGTTCCTCCTCCTCCTCCTCCTTTACTACTAGTACTACTATCTTCTTCTTCTTCCTTTTTTTTTTTTTCCTTTTTTCATCTTTTAACTTTCTTTTTTTAATTTTACTTTAAGCTCTGGGATACATGTGCAGAACTAGCAGGTTTGCTACATAGGTATACATGTGCCATGGTGGTTTCCTGCATCTATCAACCCATCATCTAGGTTTTAAGCCCCACATGCATTAGGTATTTGTCCTAACACTCTCCCTCCCCTTCCCCCACAGCACAACAGGCCACGTTGTGTGATATTTTCCCTCCTTGTGTCCATGTGTTCTCATCGTTCAACTCCCACCTATGAGTGAGAACATGTGGTGTTCGATTTTCTGTTCCTGTGTTAGACTGCTAAGAATGATGGCTTCCTGTTTCATCCATGTCCCTGCAAAGGACATGAACTAATTCTTTTTTATGACTGCATAGTATTCCATGGTGTATATGTGCCACACTTTCTTTAGCCAGTCTATCATTGATGGACATTTGGGTTGGTTCCAAGTCTTTGCTATTGTAAATAGTGCTGCAATAAACATACATGTACAGGTGTTTTTATAGTAGAATGATTTATAATCCTTTGGGTATACACCCAGAAATGGGATTGCTGGGTCAAATGGTATTTCTAGTTCTAGATCCTTGAGGAATTGCCACACTGTCTTCCACAATGGTTGAACTAATTCCTTTGTTTGTTTGTTTGTTTGTTTTTTTGTTTGAGACAAGATCTTGTTCTGTCACCCAGGCTGGAGTGCACTGTTGTGAACATGGCTCACTGCAGCCTCCACCTTTCTGCCCTACAGGCTCAAGCAGTCCTTTCACCTCACCTACTGAAATAGCTGGGCCTACAGGTGACTACGAGGCGATGCCCCCACACCCAACAAATTTTTGTATTCTTTTGTAGAGAGGATTGCACCATGTTGCTCAGGCTGGTCTCAGAGTCCTGGGCTCAAGTGATCTGCCTGCTTTGGCCTCCAAAGTGCTAGGATTACAGGCATGAGTCACCACACTTGGCCTATTCTTTGTTTTCTTATTGTTGAGTTTTAAAAGATGGACTTTTGGGTTGATTCCATGTTTTTGCTATTGTGAATAATGCTGCAATGAACACATGTATGCATGTATCCTTATAATAGAATGACTTATATTCCTTTGGGTATATACCCAGTGATGGGATTGCTGGATCAACTCTCAATCAACTCGGTATTTAAGGAAAATAACTCAAAATAAGAACCATTTATGACAAACCCACAGCCAATATCACACTGAATGGGCAAAATCTGGACGCATTCCCCTTAAAAACCAGCACAAGACAAAGATGACCTCTCTGACCACTCCTATTCAACAGAATATTGGAAGTTCTGGCCAGGGCAACCAGGCAAAAGAAAGAAATAAAGGGTATTCAAATAGGAAGAGAGGAAGTCAAATTGCCTCTGTTTGTAGATGACATGATCCTATATCTAGAAAACCCCATTGTCTTAGCCCAAAAGCATTTAAGCTGATAAGTGACTTCAGCAAAGTCTCAGGATAATCGATGTGGACAAATTGCAAGCATTCCTATACACCAACAACAGACAAGCAGAGAGCCAAATCATGAATGAACTCCCATTCACAAGTCCTAAAAGAGAATAAAATACCTAGGAATACAGTTAACAAGGGAAGAGAAGGACCTCTTCAAGGAGAACTATGAACCAGTGCTCAAGGAAATAATAAAAAAGGACACAAAATTGGAAAAACAGTCCATGCTCATGAATAAGAAGAATCAATATCATGAAAATGACCATACTGCCCAAAGTAGTTTATAGATTCAATGCTATTCCCATTAAACCACCATTGACTTTCTTCACAGAATTAGAAAAAAACTATTTTAAATTTTATATGGAACCAAAAGAGAATCTATATAGCCAAGGTAATCCTAAGCAAAAAGAACAAAGCTGGGGACACTATGGTACCTGACTTCAAACTATATTACAAGCTACAGTAACCAAAATAGTATTATACTGGTACAAAAACAGACACATAGACCAATGGAACAGAATAGAGAACCCAGAAATAAGATCATACCTCTACAACCATCTGATCTTTGACAAACCTAACAAAAGCAAGCAATGGGGAAACGGCCTCCTATTTAATAAATGTTGCTGTGAGAACTAGCTAGCCATATGCAGAACATTGAAACTGGACCCCTTCCTTACATTATACACAAAAATTAACTCAAGATGGATTAAAGACTTACATATAAAACCAAAAACTATACAAACCCAGATGAAAACCTAGGCAATACCATTCAGGACATAGGCACAGGCAAAGATATCATGACGAAACCACCAAAAGCAATTGCAACAAAAGCAAAAATTGGCAAATGGGATCTAATTAAACTAAGGAGCTTTTGCACAGTAAAAGAAACCCTCATCAGAGCAAACAGGCAACCTACAGAGTTGGAGAAAATTTTTGCAATCTATCCATCTGACAAAGGTCTAATATTCAGAATCTATGAGGAACTTAATTAAATTTACAAGAAAACAAACAAACAACCCCATTAAAAAGTGGGCAAAAGACATGAACATACACTTTTCAAAAGAAGACACATAGCCAACAAGCATTTGAAAAAAAGCTCAACATCACTGATCATTAGAAAAATGGGAATCAAAACCACAATGAGATATCATCTCACGCCAGTCAAAATGGTGATTACTAAAAGGTCAAGAAACAACAGATGCTGGTGAGGCTGCGGAAAAATAAGAGTCCTTTTACACTGTTGGTGGGAATGCAAATTAGTTTAACCATTGTGGAAGACAGTGTGGTAATTCCTCAAAGACCTAGAATCATTAGTCCTTTGATTTTCTGTAACACATCTAAACTGAACTGTACTCAGTAAAGCATCATCCCTTGATATTCTATTTTTAAATTTCCTTTTACTTAATTTTAAATTGGCACATAATAATTGTACATATTTATTGGGTATAGAGTAATAGTTTAATATATGTATATAACATGTAGCAACCAAATCAGGGTAATTAGCATATCTTTCCCTTTCAACATGTATTATTTCTTTGTATTATTAACATTAAACTCTTTTCTTTTAGGTATTTAAAAATATACAATAAATTATTGTTAACTATAGTCAACCCACAGTTCTGAAGAACACTGGAACTTATCCCTCCTATCTAGCTGTAATTTTTGGTTTATTAACTAACCTCTGCTTATCCACCCCTTCCCCTGACCATTTCCAGCCTCTAATAACCACAATTCTGCTCTCTACTTCCATGAGCTCAACATACTACGCTCCTCTATGTGAGTTAGATCAAGTGGTATTTATCTTTCTGTGTCTGACTCATTTCACTTACTCCAATGTCCTCCAGGCTTAATTATGTTGTCAAGAATGACAAGATTTCTTTCCTGTTTGTTGCTAAATAGTATTCCAATATGCATATATGTCACTTTTTCATTATCCATTTATCTACTGACAGATACTTTGGTTGACTGTATCTTAGCCTTTGTCGATGGTGCCGTAATAAACATGGGAATGCAGATATCTATTTGATATACTATTTTTTTTTCTTGGAGTCAATATCTAGTAGGGGATTGATGAATCATATCATATTACTATACTAATTTTTAAAGAAGCTACCATAATATTTTCCATAATGGCTGTACTAGTTTACATTTCCACTGACACTCTGTGAGTTTCTTTTCTGCACATCTTTACCAGCTCTTCTTATTTTTGGCCTTTTTTATAATAGTTATTCTGTCTTGGGCGAGGTAATATCTCATGTGGTTTTGGTTTGCATTTTCCTGATGATAAGTGACACTGGGAATTTGTATGTTTTCTTTTAAGAAATGACTATGCAGATCCTTTGCCCGCTTTTTAATGGCATTTTTGTTTGTTTGTTTGTTGTTTCTGTTTGCTGTTGCATTAAGTTCCTTAGATATTCTGGATATTAATTTGTTATTAGATAAACTCTTTGCAAGTGTTTTGTCCTATTTTACATGTTATCTCCTTAATCAATTCATAGTTTCTGTGCAAAAGATTTTAGTTTGATATATCTTTTGTCTATTTTTGCCTGTTCATCTGAAGTCTTACTCATAAAATCTTCACACAGACCAATGTCCTGAAGAATGTTCTCTATGTTTTCTTCTATAAGTTGCATAGTTTTCAGCTTTACATGTAAGTGTTTAAATCATTTTGAGTTGATTTTTGTATGTTGTGGGATATAGGAGTTTAGTTTTATTCTTTGACATATATATGTCCAGTTTTCCTAGGACCACTTACTGAAGAGACTGTTCTTTCTCCAATGTATATTCTTGGCACCTTTGTGGAAAATCAGTTGCCTGAAAATACAAGTATAAGGGAATCTCTGAAAGATTAATATTAGATTTATCAGCAGAAACCTTACAGGCCAAAAAAGAATGGGATAAAGTATTCAAGTTCTGAAAGAAAAAGAAAACAACCTGCTAGCCAAGAATTCTATACCCATCAAGGCTATCCATTAGGAATAAAAGATAAATAAAGTATTTCTCAGGCATGCAAACCTGAGGAAATTCAAAATCCCTAGACTAACCCCACACAAAATTTTAAGTGAGTTTTATATCTAGAAGAAAAAGGATAATACATACTATCAGGAAAACATACAAAAATATACTACTAATAGAGTTGTTACACAAATGAGAAAGAGAAAGGAATCTAATCTTATAACTATAGAAATCCATCAACCCACAAAAATCAATTAAAAGAGAGAAACAAAGGCTGTTTGAAACAACCAGAACACAATTAACAGAATGAAACATGGAAATTTTCAACTATGAATAAAAATTTTGAGTTCAAATGATTTAAATTCCTCCAATTAAAAAATATAGACTGGCTGAATTAATAAAAGTGAAATAAAATACAATAAGATCCAACTGTATGCTGCCTATAAGAAATTCTCTTCCCAAAAAGACACTCATAGACTAAAAGTAAAGAGAGGAAAAAAGACATTCCATGCAAATAGAAATCAAAAGCAAGCAGGAGTAGTTGTATTCATATCACATAAAATAGACTTTAAGTAAAAAAACACAAATGCAGACAAAAAGGTAGTATATAATAATATAGGAATCAATTCAGCAAGAGTATATAATAATTTCAAATATATAGGCACTCAATACCAAAGCACCCAGCTATATAAAGCAAATGTTATTAGAGCTAAAGGAAGCAATAGACTCCAGTACAATAACAGTTTAGGACTTCAACACCCCACATTCAGCACTGGGCAGGTCATCTAGACAGATAATCAGCATAGAAACCTTGAACTTAACTGCACTATAGACCAAACAGACCCCATAGGCATTTAGAAAACATTTCATCCAACAGCTGATGAATACACATTCTTTTCATCAGCACATGGAATATTCTCCAGGATAGATCATATGTTAGGCCACAACAGAAGTTTCAACACATTTTAAAAGATCAAAATTATATTAAGCATCTTCAGACCACAATAGAATAAAACTAGAAATTAATAATAAAAAATTTGAAAACTGTGCAATACATATACAAACACATGAAAGTTAAACAACATGCTCCTTAATAATGAATGGGTCAGTGAAGAAATTAATAGGAAAATAAAAAATTCCTTAATATTAGATTTTTAACACAAAGATTATGTGCTAATTGGCATCAGTTATGATAAAATGATATCATTGCTTATATATTAGATGTGTCATTGAGATATAACATAAATATCTACAGTAAGTGATCAGTGAAAGTTTGATGCAAAGAGATACTAATAGATAATATGCAGGAGTTTTAAATCAAATGGCAGGCATATATAATTATTTGTTATCCATTGATGAACATCAGTTTAATTGACATTAGTTCAATGTACAAAACAATACACCATTAATAAAGGAATGTCTAATCAGAGTTCACAACTTTCCTTCACATCTGCAAAGCCAAAGTGTGTTTATTTACTAAGCATATCTTTCCTTTCCACCACCAACACACAGAACAAAGATAAAATCATATCAAGAGAATTCTCATTTTGTTATTCTTCCAAACTATAAAGGTGAAATGAAATATAAAACAAAGTAACTTTAAAGGAAAATAACAAGGTTCTGAAATCTATTAGGAATACTATAAGGGAAAACATATCAACAAAAGAATTCACAAGTAATTATTTATCTACTACTACTTTAATAAATAAATATACTACATTAATTTTTTTCTAAGTATGAGAATAGTTATTCGAACAAAATTTTATAGTTAGGTAACAAATACAGGCACCACTCAGTGAAAATAATATTAACAAAGTAGTTTCATTCTAATAGCAAACAGTTAAAATCTAAGATATATTTAATTATAGCCTACTTAGCATTTCAAAATTTAAATGTGTGATGGTTAATTTTATGTGTTCTAACTGACTGGGTCACATGGTGCTAAACTGTATAGTCAAATATCAGTCTGGGTAGTGTTTCTGTGAGGGTGTATTTGAATAAGATTGACATAGAAATCAGTAGACCAAGTAAAGCAGATTACTCTCCTGAATGGGAGTGGACCTCAAGCAAACACTAAATCCTCAATAGAACAAAAAAGGCTGACCTTCCCCCTGAGTAAGAGAATTTCTTCTGCCTAACTGCCTTTCAACTAGGAAATTGACTATTGCCTTTGACCTTGAACTGAAGCACTGACTCTTCCTGGGTTTCTCAAGCAAGCCAGCCTTCAGAATAAACCTACACCATCAGCAACCCTTGGTGTCCAGTTTGGTGATTCATCTTATTGCACTTAGGATGGTTGGCCTCTAATCTGTGTGAGCCAATTCTTACAATAAATATTTTTATATATCTACATATGTATATAGACATACATATACATACATATTTACATCCCATTATCTTATTATATATGTTTCACTGTAGAACTATATGTTTTTAGTAAATTGTGCTATCGTGTGTGTGTGTGTGTGTGTGTGTTTGTATATTTTTATGGGTATGAACTCAATATAATATTTTGATTTAAAAGATAACTGCTTTTAAATTGACCAGTATAGGAAACATCTGTTTCTTATTGATATGTGTCTTGCAGTAAATTATCTGATTGATAGATTGCAAACACCACAGTTAAGTTTTTTATATAAAGTCAAACACATATCAATAAGAAACAGATATCATAAAATATCACATATTTTGTGACATACCTTTAATCTTTGCAAAAAACAGGAAAATTTTACATCAAGAAATGTCTCAAGAAGCAGAAAATTGTAGGCTCTATGGAGCTATATTTTGAAAATATGCTTCTGACTAAAATTAACATAGATAATGTTTAATTATAACAGCAAGTATAAAAAATATCTACTGTACAGTGATTATAGTTCACTTCAGTGAGTTAATTTTTGTCAGGGTAATATTTAATTCATAAAATTGTAGGGAAATTAATAGTTCTAAATCAGAACATCTACTTATTCTGGTATAATTGCATATAAAATTGAATATTCTTACAGTACTCTTCCTTTTCAGAAATAAGGTAGCATTGATAAGAAAATGTTTTTATTGTTCACAAGTGATTCCCACAGCAATACAGATGCTGTCATTAACATCCTCAGGTCAATACATTTTAAAAGTAAATTAAATATGGTGCATTTTATACTTTTTTTTTTTTTTGAGACGGAGTCTCGCTCTGTCACCCACGCTGGAGTGCAGTGGCGCGATCTTGGCTCACTACAAGGCTCCGCCTTCCGGGTTCACGCCATTGTCCTGCCTGAGCCTCCCGAGTAGCTGGGACTACAGGCGCCCGCCACCTCACCCGGCTAATTTTTTGTATTTTTAGTAGAGACAGGGTTTCACCGTGTTAGCCAGGATGATCTCGATCTCCTGACTTCGTGATCCACTCGTCTCGGCCTCCCGAAGTGCTGGGATTACAGGCGTGAGCCACCGTGCCCAGCCCATTTTATACTTTTAAGCTTGGCAATGAGGAAGTAATACATGTAAAAACCAAATTTTTTTCCTTGTATTTTCACATCTCTCAGTTGTTCCACTGTTCATGAAAACTCTTATTCTACTATAAAAAGAAATTAAATTAGTTCAGCACAATTAGCCCTTCACAAAGTCAGCTGTATTATACATAGCCACTTTCCAATTTCAGGTTATTTTGAATTCTGCTTTTAGTGACCTAGTAATTCCCAAGACAGAAGTATTTTGCTCACCACTTAGTAACTTATAGATTTGTCATTTCCCCTTTTCTGAAAGAAAGTCTTAAAATTTTTTACTGTTAGATACATTTATTATTTTTTTACAATCATGGATATGCATTTTTCTTTGAATATTTATTATCATTTAAATTATGACATACTTAATAATGTTTGCCAGGTTTTTATTTTTTTTTAATTTGAGTCTTTTGTTTCTTCCTAAGTTTATCAGTTTTGAACTTATAACTTTGATCAAAGGATTTTTTCACTAAAGAGTATGTTTCAAAATGGGATACCAGTGGTACTATGTACCAAGAATTTAATAATCATCTTGAATTGACATTAGTAAATATATTATCAAATTTATTAACATATTAAATTTCAAGAATATAGCAGATGTAATTGTTCCACTTACTATGCACTCACTGTGGAACTGTTCCATCATCATATGAACTTTCTGTAAGCAAGTCTCAGACCTTTCTTTTTCTACTACTTCAATTTACAAATAAAAATTATATGTATTTAAGGTATACAACATGATGTTTTGATATATGTATACATTGTGGGATGGTTGAATCAAGCTAATTAACATATGCATTACCTCACATACAGATGCTCCTTACCTTACGATGAGATTATATACTGATAAATACATGCTGAAAATATCATAATTGAAAATGTGTTTAATACTGAACACTTAGCCTACTAAACATCATAGCTTAGCCTAGCCCACCTTAGATGTGCTAAGAACACTTTCATTAGCCTACAAGTGGCCCTAATCATCTAACACAAAGCCCATTTTATAATAAAGTGTTAAATATCTCATGGCGTGTATTGAATACTGTTTTTTACTGAAAGTGAAAAACACAACTTACAACCACAACCCCAAGCCCGCAAGGGTAGTTTTAAATATGCAGTATCTGTGCCACAGGAGAACCCAGGGGAAGTTATTAATATACAATTTGGCCAACTGGATATACTGCTGAAGCCCCATGTAGACTCAAAGCCAAAGCTTTCCCTAGGATGTGTCCCATCAATGGCATTTCTCAACCTCCTGATTTCTTAACCCCTTGTCCGTTCTGTTGTTTGGATAGACAGAGGGTAAAATTCACATTTCCCAAACTTCCTTTTTTTCCTCAAGGGTTTGGATGTGAGTTGAGTTTCTCCAATTAGATGAATTTGCATAAGATTTGGAGTCACTGAGACAGAGGCCATCTTCCTGATGCTACTGCTGTCAGAAAACAACGCAGTAACAATGAGTGTTAGAGATAGTTGTGGCTTGAATTAGCATTCCAGTGTCCAGGTGTCAGCTCCATGAGGATCTGAGGCAGGGGTAGAGATAGATGCTATGTTCCAGTGTTTGGTCATCATGTTCATGAGTATGAGTGTCATTTGCGATGGAGCACCAATAGCTTCCTGATGTTAAGTGGAGGATCTGAGGATTTACACTACTTACACACTAGCGAATTAGTCTGCACAGTTTCATGGATGCTGATAGAGGACACCAGTCTCCTGGATCATAGGCAAATGACTTTATTACTTTATTACTAATAGTGGAGCAGAAAGCTTAATTTTCTCCTTTGAGATAACGTCTCATCATTACAACAAGGCAGTGAAGACACACTCATATAGATGCTGCACACTTTCCTTAGGGACAGCCACAAGTAGTGATCAGTTAAAAACAGTACAAAGGCTGTCACAATTGTGTCAGTTGAGTCATTCTGGAAAGATCATCCCAGCTTCAGAACTCCCTCTGGGGGTGGCTGGAATCTCTTTTGCAACTGCATTGTAACTTAATTCCTTCCTCCAAACTCTCTTGCTTCTCTCATTATATAAAAGTGATTTCCTCAGAGTATTCCCAATAAGACATCTGAATCCAAATCTCTTTCTCAGCTTCTGTTTCTGGGAAACCAATTTAAGGCATATACTACAGATGGAAGAAAATAGAAACGATTCTTGGAATCTCAAGCACAAATACTTGAATGCTGGTATCTGATGCTTACAAAATCTTTGAGGTGGCTAAAGGAGTAAAAGTCTGAGGCCACAACTGAACTACCAGCTCAGAACTATCATGGCACTATAGCTATAGCTATAAAGATTTCAGAGTCTGATGTTGGGACACAGTTCTCCAAGTGTTTCTTATGTTTCTGCACATTTTTCTGAGCAAAGCATTGATTGCCTTCTTTTTCCCAAACTGTCTTGTCAAGAATCTTTGCATACTGCACAGTTGTGGAAGATAAAGATACTATTTACATCTGGGGGAGAGTGCAGGTTTGTTTGATTTTCCATATAATAAAGATAATCTGCATTGCATTTATTTAGGTAAAGCTTCAATAGGTTTGCTACAGCTTATGTCAAAATTTGATTTGGGATTTCTAAGCTCTGGGTAATTCAGTTGTGAGACAACCCCACAATTATTCAATGAAATATGGTTACATAGATTATCATCTGAGGTTATTTGGGATAATGTGCTGGTGAAGGCATGACTTCTGTGGATAAAGTGGATGCTGGGATCCAACATTGTGATGTGAAAGAATACAAAGATGAGGGTGGGGCAATGGCTGCTTCAATCGGCACTGTAATACAGAAAATTATAAGCTAAGGGCTTCACATGCTCAGATGAGAGGCTCAAACAGGTTCTCTAACGGCCCTAAAATTACGTCTTATATTTTACAGATACAGAGTTGATGTATCAAAAAAAATCACTTGTACAATTGAACCATATAGGTTGCTGAAACTGAACATAAATTAAATTTATTACTTAGGTATTTCTCTTACATATGAGTTAGTGTACCACTTGGGGAAAAATGAGTCTCTGAAAATTAGAATGGATCTAATTGGATTCCTTGAAATACAGCATACAGAACCTCCATTGCCAGTAGAATCAGTTGCATATACATGTGTGTTAATCCATTTTGTGTTGTTAAAAACTGAATACCTGTAACTAGGTAATTTATAACAAAATATATTTGTTGGCTTATGGTTCTGAAGGTTAGGAAGTCCAATATCAAGGGGCTGGCAGCTTTCAAGGGCCTTCTGGCTGTGGTTTTCCCTGGGAGAAAAGCACGAGAGGGCAAAAGAGTGAGGGAGAGATAAAGAAAGAGGGAGTCCAACTGGTCCTGTTATAATGAGCCCACTCCTGCTGCTATGATGTTGGCATTAATCTATTCTTGAGGGTGGTGCCCCCATTACCCAAACACCTCCTCAGAAAATTGCATTGTGTATCAAATTTCCAACACATAAACTTTGGGGATGACATTCAAACCATAGTAATATGTCTAATCAAACTACTTCTGTCTTGTTTGGACACACTGTAATAACCTCACTTAATGTGGATATCTTGCAATCATATGCTGATATTTGTTCTGCCCCATTCTTATTCCTCAGTGTCAGATTCAGCATGGCCTGTGGGGAAAATACAAATCCTGACTAAGGAGGAGGTAACTAACACACCAAAATACTTGTAAGATTTTGATAATTTGTATCAGTAAAACCCAGAAGAACATATGTGGTGATAATTTTAAAAATAACTAGAGAGGAAGAAAAATAACTTTAGATTAGATCATAGTTATCAATATAGGTATAATTATGAGCATTCTGGATTTATAAGGCTAATTTCATAATATAACAATGGATTCTTTTGCTTGATTTATTAATCAAAGTAAAACTCAACAGTGCACTAAATTAATTAATATTGAGAGTTCTAAACTTTCTTAATATACTACAATATATTAAATAAACCACTCAAGTTGATAGTCAAGTTAGAATAGATTCACCTTTAGCTACATATTCAAGTTCTTTAATAATGTCCCTTGAAATACTAGATGGTAAAATCTTTATAAAGGCATTGGTGCATTGATCACCAGCATCCCTGAAAACCATAGTGGTTATGTTAACAGCATAAATCAACTCTAAATGTTTGATTTTGCACCTGTACATAGATGGACCAGCCAATTCCTAGGCAGGTTGATTACCTGGGTCACATTCCATCATGCAGTCGGTAGAAATTTTCCACACTGGAACAGACAGTAATCTGCATGTGGATATACCTTTCCTGTCAGTAACATTTCTGAAGCTGTCTCCTTTTTGGGATTTACCAAGTGCTTCATGTACAGCTATATATACCATAAAATATTGCTTCTGGAGGAAATAACTCATTTTTAGGTAAGATAAGTGGTTTATATGACAATGAAATTCACTGTTCTTACCATGAATCCCAATACCTAGAAGCGGCTGACTTTACCAATAAGTGGAATGGTTTAATTTATTTAGGATTCAGTTATGTTGTCATCTGGAAGGAAATAATTGCTTGTAAGTTCATGGTATGAGATAGATATTATAAATTGGTAACAATACATGATGCTGTTCTCCCTTCTCCCAGAGTGTCAGGAAACAGAGAGAAGTGGTAGAAGTGGTGGAAGTATTTCTCATTACTACATTAATAAACTATTCTCAAATTTTGCTCACTTTTCCTTCAGCTTCAAGTTTTGTTACTTTAGTATCCAAAGGAGGAATGCTCCCACTTAGGGATCAAAGAAACTTTCCACTGACCTGGATGTTTAAACAGCCACTTGACAATTTTACACCTTTAAGCAGTTGAAACTGGAAGTAAATAAGGAAACTGACTATAAGTGTCAAGGGAACCAAGTCACAGGCACAAAACATCTGTCTGAAACTCAAGAGGTTCTCTAGACTAACTCATGACATTTTTGCATGTGTTGGTAAATATTGATGGAAGGTTAGAGAAACTTAATACAAGCAAAATCACTAAACACCCAGGACAAATTTCAGGAGAGAAATCTGGGCATGCTCTACTGCAGAAAACATCAGTAACAACAATAAGAAAACTCCAATGGTTGAGGTATTCTCTCACATGTAATGGTTAGTGGAGGGAGGGTGTTTTATGATCCAGTTGAGAGTTATAAATTATGGAGACCACCTGGATTTCCACTTTCCTCTACTGTATACCTGTTGCAAATATCAACCATTTGAAAAATATTAATCTGCTTTTCTCCTATGGGTTTACATAAGATATGTAGATGGTGGTTAGCTTTCTAATTTAGTTTTCAGGTCAGAGCATATCAGGTAGAATTTATTTAATAAAATTAGTGCAATGAATATCCTGTCGAGACGCATCCCATGAGTGATATAGATCAGCATGTCTACAAGTCTACTTCTGGGCATATCGTTATGGAAACATGACTTCTGGAGATAGAGGAGAGAAAGGAAGAGGAAAGGACAGAAGGTTTTAGCTGTATCTCTTTCTTTTTCATGTTTTACCAAAAGAAAGACATGGGAAATGTTAATATCTATAAAATGGTTATGGGCATGTGGGTTTCTGTTGTACATTTTCTGTATGTTTTATGTGTTAAAAGTTTTAAAACTCAATCACAAATATATAAGGAAGGATTTTATATATTGCCCTTAAGCTCGCCTATGTAAATATTTGATTATAGTAAAAATCCCTTGAATTTGACAAAATATGATACAATTCTTCAGGGTAGGATCAGAGCAACTTCAAAGTACTTTAATTTCCAAAGTGAAAAATGTCATATAATGAGAATAGGTGAAGGATTTAGGAAGGCTCAATTCACTCAAGAAAAATGAAATAGAAGAAAAAAAACTACATAATCAGAATATTCAGTCACATCAAACTGGAAAGAGCTTTTGGGATAATAAAGTGGAATTTGGATTCAAGGTAATGCTAGCATGTGGTATGAGGAGCAAGAAACTATTGCTTGTTATAGGAACACATTAGATTGGTCAAGTGTATACTATAGGAAAATAGTATACACTTCAGGAAAACAATAGTGAAGGGATTATGGCAAGCCAAAGCTAATATTAGTTGGCAGAAAAGGCAATTGAGTACTTGCCTGAAGGTACTATAAATTTTTCCAAAATACTATGATATCTACTGCAATCAGGAAAAGTGTATCAGCATCCCCAGAATGATATTTTTTTGTGTTACTTCACATAGCCTTTAACGATTCTGCCTTTTCTATCACACAATGAGCAACGTCCCTTGAAACAACATAGTACTGAGATTATTGTATGTTTGATGGACGCCTAGTGCCTCTTTCAATATAATTTATTTCAATCAGCTTTGGAAATAATTTCACTTACATTTTTAAAACATTTACTTTTCTATGACAAATTGTGTAAGGATTTATTCTGGCTTAATGTATTAAATGTGTGTTCTAACACTGATATGAATAATTAAGCCTCATGCTGCAGGGCATAAGCTGATTGCTAGAGGGTTTTAAGGAGGTATGTTCCTTCTGTGCACAAAACTGTGTAATGACAAATTAAAACACACACAGAGAAAGAAAGAATCAGATGTCCATTACTCAGTAGGTACTTACATAAAAACTTCTGGAAATTTCTAAGTGAGAAGTTAATCCTAGAAATACTTGTAAAGTTTTATAAACTATGCCGTTTATAAATGTGCCATAGATTGGTATTTTCCTTAAAATTAGTGATAAAGCAATATATTTTTAAAGTTTTACTATTTTCTTGTATGATGTATTTCTGATTTCATTATCTCGTCTCTAAAATATTGCTTTTCAGTTGTAGTATCAATATTTTGAAATTAAATCTGGACAAAAGCCCCCATACCCTCAAATTTGCTCATGTGTTCTTTTTCTTATTGAAGTTATTGATGTGAGTTTGAGAAGCAAACTATGCAGTAGATTAAATACGGGTGCTTCTAAAGCACAATTTCATAACAGACAAATCCTCAATAAATGGACTAAAAGGATCCTAGTATATTTAAATTGATGAAGTTTAAAATTATTGCTGTGAACCAAGCATTAATAAGCTGTGTTGGTTTTAAAAGTATTATTCTATGCAAATTATTCTTTAGGGATTTATTTTTTCCAAAAATAATAATTGAAATTTCCAAGTTTGAAATAGACCATTCAGTTAACTGAGCAGAAAAGTTCATTTTAGGGCATATTTTTATCCATGCCCTCTAAATAAACTCTACTTTAGGAAGCATTCTAATTATTTAATGATGAATATTTAATCACTCTTCATATAATACCACTCTCTCAAAAACTAGCAATATTGGGATTTATACAAAATCAGAGTTTTCCAGAGTCAGTAGCACCAAAATGCTCTTAACAAGCAGTCCTCATTAGAGTTGATCAGAACAGACACAATACAATGGATCACAGTGAAACTAGGAGTTCGAGTGGGCACTAGGGGAGGGCCCTTTGCTAATGAAGCAGATCAAAGGCAAAAATTTGGTCAGAATTATTTAATTCTCATTTATTTCTGGCCTGGCATTTGGTTACTCGAAGGCCAATTTGCAAAGTGATTCTGTTCGTGAGCAAAGCCCTGATAAATTAAACAATATATGTATATAAAATAATTAGCACAGTCAAACTTTTTTCTTCACCCTCCAAAGACAAAATAGACATAGGTAAGAAAGAAAGAACTCATGTTTTTGCCATTGGAATCAAGTCATAGAAAAATGGTTAGTGTATTCCTTTATTTCTAAAGAGGGCATTGCAAAAAGTATTCCAGTTATTATTTAACACCAACATACAGTTTATATAGTAATTTGGCAAACAAAAGCTCATCTATAGTATGACACCCTGTTCATAGATATCATAAAATAAAGAATATATATAATATGAAAATAGAACCAGAAAGAAAATTAGAAAACTACTTCTCTCTCTCTCACACACACACACACACTCCTTAAGCTGACAAAATTTATAAGAATGTTTACTTCCATGATTTCTAAACAGAGCTCAGAAACCAAAAATCAGCCCTTAATCCTAATAAAACATCTTAAACAAGTGACCAATGGATTCTTCAAAATCATCTAGAGCACACAGGATTTTAAACTTGCAGTGATTCCAACGTTTAAAATTAAGGTATTTCATACCAATATGAAAGTGTTGGCTTCTCTTTTAAAATAAAATTGTTTTAATACAATTGGCATTATCTGATTTTTAGGATTTAAACAGATAACACTCAGCTGTGGAATCATTTGATTGTTGTGCCTTTATCGGTGTTGATCTCTAATCTCCTTTCCAATACCTTTTATAGTAGTTGGAGAATAACATCTCCACTTTCATTTGGTTTGATTTCGAGAGTTTGCATTTTTCTAGGAAATTACTCATTCTGTCTAAATTTTCAAATTGCTGCAATTGAATTGCTATAAGAATTGCTTATGATTATTTTCCTCCTTGCTGGTATTTCCTATTATTGTTCACATATATTATTGGTTAGGCTTAAAAGAGGATGACATATTTTATTGGTAATTTAACAAAAGAGTTTTGGGATTTATTTACCTGTTCAATTAATGTTTATTGTCTGCTTTTATTTTATTAGTTTCTTATTCCTGATTTTATTTGATTTATTCTTTGTTCAATTTGAGAATAAACAAATTCTTTTTTTTTTCAAATTCTCTTGGATGATGAAGATATTTAAGCGTATATCTCCTTTTCTCTATGTTTTCTAGTTTCTCACAGCATTCACTAGAACCCAATTCATTCTATTTATGTTTCTTGGTTCTTACATTTATTGCAGTTTATGCATTTATAACTTCTAAATATCAACACATCAAATAAATATAAATATTATACGTTTATATATTAAATGTAAATATATACATCTTCTGATGTCAGGATCATATTAAATTTAACCCACAAATACAAGTACTTAATTAAGCAAGGACATCAAACTTTTTCTTTTCTTTTTTTTGGAGATAAGGTATAAAATAAATACTCTCACCTGTTCAATCTCAAGGGGCATCCAAACACATTCAGAAACTAATCACGGAAGAAATGCTTCCATACATACTAGATCAGTATCAAACACAAATTTGAATGGTGATTTTGAAGCCACTTCATACTGAGATTTTATAAGCTTGCTAAATGAATGATATCAGTAAAACCAGCTGCCAGTATTTAGCACTTACTCAGTGGCAAGTGCTTTGAGAGACATTTGTTTGGCAAATAATTTATAAGAATAGTGATGCCAGAGACAATATGCTATTTTATCCATGGTTACACTTTGAACAAAATGGCTGAAAATTTTCTTTTACAATATTGATTTAACATAGTTTTATTGGAAACATGCAGAGAACATACAAGTACTAACACTTTGTGATTGTTTTGTGTTTAATGGCTAAGAAAATGGAATGAAAGTATTCGCAAGGTTAAATTCATAAAAACTAATGAGCAATCATTACCACATACTATGCTCTAATTCTCACAGGGATGAGTGGTATGTACATGGCTTTATTAAAGTATGAAAATTAGATAGTTCAACTTTAGGGTGTAAAATATTGACTCTCTTTAAGAACACAGAGTTTTGGGTTAGATAAATATATGTTTTCATTCAAAAGTTTTGTGAAATTAAACAGCTTTATTAAAAGAAAATGAAATAATTTAGAAAATCCCTTCTTTTGGAAGAGATCTTCTCCCTGGAAAACAAGATTTTCAACTGAAAATATATACTTTTTCAATAGGAAAATCCATGTTACTAACTGGTTACAAAATCTAGGGACTTTTAATATACTTGCAAGGAATAATTTTACATATTATCAAAACATCAATTTATATAATAGCAGAACATGTAAAACTTTAAGAAATAAACCTAACAAAATAGGCAGCATCAATATTAGGAAAGGTATGAAACATCACTGAAAAACATAAAGAAAACATTAATTGAAAGACTTCTTTAAGGGAAAAATTAAATTCATTATTATGAGATGATTCTTCTTAATGTAAAATTGACTGGCATGACTGCCAATGAATATTTGATGCAAGAACAAGTTAATAATTTTAATGCAATGCAACAATAAATCCTTTTATAATTTAGACATTATCTCCATGTATATTTGTGGGAAAAAAAAAAGAGTATCAAATAGGCAGAATAAATTTAGAGACTATAACTAACAGGGATGGTACATGCCCATGAAAATATTAAAATATATTTTAAAGTTATAACAAATAAAATTATAGCCTTTATGCTAGAATGAACAGATGCATCAGTGGTGTAAATTATAAATTACAGAACCAGAGTTTTGTAGAGCTGATTATTAGCTGATAAAAACACAAAATAATCCTGATTGGTCAATATCTACACTATACTTATTGGTAAATATTCAGAATATCATCTCCTGAAGTCAGGTTTATTTAATTTATGATTAAATAGCATTTTAAAAGGTTGAAAAAAAATACAACCCACTTATAAATGACATTTGAAAAACAGTCAATCATTTGGAGAAAAGAAGTAAAGAAATAAAGATTCATGACCCAAATATCAGTATAAAAATACAATAACAAAATGTATTACAAACTTCTGCATGTGTATGTGCAGATGGGCATACACAGCTGCCAGTATTTAGTGCATACTCAGTGGCAAGTGCTTTGAGAGAAAAGTTTATTTTTTTGGAAAATAGTTTATAATAAGAATATTCATGTCAGGGACAATATACTATTTTATCCATTGTTACACTTTGAACAAATTTCACAAAACTTTTTGAATGAAAACATATATTTTCATTCAAATGTTTGTGGCACTATTCACAATAGTAAAGATTTGGGACACCACACCAGCCCAGGTGAGAGTGAGACTCTGTCTCATAAAGAGAAAGAGAGTCTCCAACTCCCAGCGCGAGTGACACAGAAGACCGGTGATTTCTGCATTTTCAACTGAGGTACTGGGGTCATCTCAATAGGGAGTGCCGGACAATCGGTGCTGGTCAGCTGCTGCAGCCCGACCAGCGAGAGCTGAAGCTGGGTGAGGCATCGCCTCACCTGGGAAGCCCAAGGGGGAAAGGAATCCCTTTTCCAAGCCAGGGGAACTGAGACACACAACACCTGGAAAATCGGGTAACTCCCACCCCAATACTGCGCTTTAAGCAAATGGGCACACCAGGAGATTATACCCACCCCTGGCCAGGAGGGTCCCACAGCCACAGAGCCTCCCTCATTGCTAGCACAGCAGTCTGCGACCTAACCGCAAGGCAGCAGCGAGGCTGGGGGAGGGGCGCCCACCATTGCTGAGGCTTAAGTAGGTAAACAAAGCCGCTGGGAAGCTCGAACTGGGTGGAGCTCACAGCAGCTCAAGGAAGCCTGCCTGTCTCTGTAGTCCCCACCTCTGGGGACAGCGCACAGCT
>NW_016815681.1:292430-296060 GCF_001698545.2 Rhinopithecus bieti | reverse complement strand
AGCTGGAAACCATCATTCTTAGCAAACTATCACAAGAAGAGAAAACCAAACACCGCATGTTCTCACTCATAGGTGGGAACTGAACAATGAGATCACTTGGACTCGGGAAGGGGAACATCACACATTGGGGCCTATGGGGGGGGGAGGGGATTGCATTGGGGGTTATACCTGATATAAATGACGAATTGATGGGTGCTGACGAGTTGATGGGTGCAGCACACCAACATGGCACAAGTATACATATGTAACAAACCTGCACGTTATGCACATGTACCCTAGAACTTAAAGTATAATAAAAAAAAAAAAAAGAGAGAGAGAGAGAAAGACAAAAAAAGTCTTAATGCTTTTCTTGCGTCAATACTGGTGTGACAGATGACAGATGACCTGGGCCAGCACGTTCTCCACAGACAGAGCCTGTCCCTGCTGCACTTTAGCTGACTCAGGAAAGGGCAGAACCCTGAAACTGAATCCTGGGATGTGCCGGCCGTGGAATCGCAGAGTCGTGGAATGGGAGCTTGGACAGACACTAGACTGTTGCATACACTGGAGAGGGCGGACTTGCGGGCACGCCCCGCTGCTGGCGGGAGAGGCCTGTGTGTCCGGCTGCGTCCTCACCACGCCCCGGGGGCGTCTAACGGCTTCCTCCAGCATCCCCAGATCCACCAGATGGGTTAACTCCGCAATGCAAAGGGCAGTAATAGGGTTGGAAAGGGCAGTAGCTTGCTGAAGTCTCAGAGATAACAGGAGGCGGAGTAGGGGTTCGAACCCGGAGGCCGACCGTGTCTAGAGCCTTCGAGCCACCAAGGGGCATGGGCCAGGTCCTCTCCTTCCATTTACCCCGTGCAGAAGAGCTGGGAATCCTCCAACGTTCCCTTCCTCTCCCCCAAATGTCGACAAGCAGCTCTTTGGGCGGCAGCGTCCAGTGCAGAAAGCCGGATGCCAACAGCCCGTCCGGGATGCCCGCGCAGCAGCAGCGGGGCCAGCACATCACGACACCTGCAGGCCTCCACCAGCGCACAGCGCCCGCAGCTGCCCGCTGTCCTGGCACGTGGGGCTGGGCCCGGCACCAAGCGGGTGCCAGCAGATATTAATGTAGCCACTTCCCTTAATTCCATGAGACCTTTTCTCCCAGGACTGATGGAGAGGCAGCAGCAGAATCTCCTCCATCTGCCTCGCCAGCTGGTCACACAGGAAGGCCTGGAACCACCTAGATCAAGCTTGTCTAACCCGTGGCCCACATGCGGCCCAACACAAATTGTAAACCTTTTTAAAGCATTTTATTTTACTTAAAAAAAAAAAAAAAAAGATTTGGAATCAACCCAAATGCCCATCAATGATAGATTGGATAAAGAAAATGTGACACATATACACCGTGGAATACTATGCAGCCATAAAAAAGAATTAGTTCATGTCCTTTGTAGGGACATGAATGAAGTTGGAAACCATCATTCTCAGCAAACTGATACAAGAACAGAAAATCAAACACTGCATGTTCTCACTTATAAGTGGGAGCTGAACAATGAGAACACATGGAAACAGGGAGGGGAACATCACACACCAGCACCTGTTGGGGGGCATGTGGCTAGGGTAGGGATAACATTAGGAGAAATACCTAATGTAGATGACAGGTTGATGGGTGTAGCAAACCACCACGGCAGGTGTATACCTATGTAACAAACATGCACATTCTGCACATGTACCCCAGAACTTAAAGTATAATAGAATGCATGTTTAAACTTTTAAATGCAAAGGTAAATTACTAAACCATATCACTTCTAGGATAAATATTCTAGAATGGAATTTTGTCCTTAGCACATTTCCGGTATAGGGAGGGGGAAAAAAAAATCTATACTTAATAACAGCTGTTACAAGTTGTTTAAAAAATTGGGAAACTTTCCCATATAAATAAGACAAAATATTTTAAAGATATAAAATAATTTATTCTGTCCCAAGAAATATTTTACATTTTCATCCTGAATATTCTATTTACTAAAATCTTTTGAGGCTATGGAATAGACTGGTAAAAATTTTCTAATAACTAGAACTAAAATGTTAATGTGTTCAATATATTATGAAGTACTGTTATATACTTATAAAAGATAATATTCCCACAGTGAAAATCAAAAGAAAACTCAATTACCCAGCAAATATAAATTCTTTAAATCACTAAAAGGTACTTTACAATCAGGAATTTTTTTCTATTTCAGTGTAAGAAAGTTTGAGTGAAATAAAGTTTAATTATAATAATTTTTCAAAAAAACCAAATATATATTTCTCAGTTGCTTACAATCATCCAGTATTTCAAATATATGTGTGTATATATGTTTATGTGTTTATATACACACACTTATATGTATGAAGACACCTCCAGCATCCAGTACATATCTGGTGCATGCATATCTAGTCATTAGCCAGGTGTTAAATCACCAGTTTCATTAACAAGAAATGTTATTGAGATGGATGTGAAAAATAAAGATAATGATACTTGAAGAAGTATGAACTTGGACACCCAGAATTCCTTCCTTGTCATGGTAGCCCTGCCATTTAATAGTTCCGTCACTTGCATGGTGCTTCGCTATACCTACAAGAATTCAGTCTCTTGGATACTAAAATGCAGAGCTTTGGATTTGATACCTTTGAGATCTCTAACTATTATGCTATGTGATTTTATTCTAAACCAATATCACAATTTAATTTACATCACAAACTGCCACAGTTACATTAAGTAGGGACTCCTGAGCAAGGTAAAACAAATGTAAATATAGTCAGCGTTTGAAAAATTTACAGCACATGAATCAGGTAGTCTCTGAAGTTGAATTTGTTGGCAGCCACAGGGCATTGTCAATGTGGGAGCTACATGTAATATTTAATATTCTTTCCTTTAATATTTAATATATTTAATGTGTTGTTTAATCAGCCATTATTAGAATGCATTCTTTAAATATCTAATTTCTGCAGGCACCAGGCTAAATCCAAAATTTCTGTAACCTAGATTAGAAAAAAATACACTCTCTTAATGTCTTTATTTATGTAATTTCCACCCCACATATTATTGCCATTGCATTTATATTCTCTCTCATGCTCATTACCCCTCCTTTATCCCTCTTCCTATCTTTCTTTATTTCATTCCCTTCTTCCCTCCTTTATTTTTGCTATTCTTTCTCAAACTTCAATTTTGATAATAAATTTATTTTCTCGATTATGTCTTGACCCAGTATGCCATGGCAACATTAACAATATATATGATATTTATAAAACCTTCAGTTCTAGCATAATGAATATGTGATGTGCTACCATTACTTTTTAATCATCAAGGCTTACACCTCTGTGGGATGCATTGGAAACTTGATGCCATCTAAAATGTTTTTCCTTTTTTATTACTCTTTTAATGCCGAATTTATAGTTTATTTCAAATATACTTTGCCAGGGGAATTTATTTTTCCTCTTCTGGTTTCTCTATGTCTTTCATACTGTTTATTGATCAGAGAGCTATAGATTTGTATATTTTTAGAAAGGGCTTAAAACTTCATTTCTAGATACTCAACAAACTTCTATTGAACTGCTATTCAGGAAAATAATAACAAAATTTTAGATTTAGAAAGAAGTTAATGCTTCGGTAATATTCAATAG
>NW_016815681.1:227373-292110 GCF_001698545.2 Rhinopithecus bieti | reverse complement strand
GGTTTCTCTATGTCTTTCATACTGTTTATTGATCAGAGAGCTATAGATTTGTATATTTTTAGAAAGGGCTTAAAACTTCATTTCTAGATACTCAACAAACTTCTATTGAACTGCTATTCAGGAAAATAATAACAAAATTTTAGATTTAGAAAGAAGTTAATGCTTCGGTAATATTCAATAGTTAAGGAAAATGAAATCAAGCATATCTGATTCTTTGGTTAAATCCAAGTGTGTAAATAATATTTTACAATTACGTATGATCTTTCAAATATTAATATGACTATTTGAATAATTAAAAGAGATAACCTTCATCTGATGATAAACATTTTCTTTTATTTATAGCCATAAATCTTAATTTACTGATGAGTCAAATTTGAGAAAATCTATAAAGCAATGCAAGCAAATTCAGTCATTGAGAGAGATGCCAGAAGTCTTCTCTAGATTTTCAGTGATTTTCACCAACACGACTACCTTATCTCTGCCAAAAGGAAATAAAGCAAACTTTAATTATTTTCAAAAAAGTTAATAAAAAAAAAGTAATTCAAATTCCACCCAAATGAAACACTACAATTTATTTGAGTGGGGTTTACATAAGGTTACTTCAATTAATGAAAGTTAGGTTGAGCAAAGAAATGTTTAACTATTTATGGGTTTATAATTTTCTGTATCAAACTATACAGCACAGGAAACTTAATTTTGGTGTTATGTAAATATTCTCAATTCTTATAATGACAGAGAGAATAAAGAGGAAAGAGGAGAAAATGTACAGGGGTGAATATATCATATACTTCAAAATGATTTTTTAAAACACAGTGTATTTAATGGAAAAAGAAAGAAAAGTACCAGTAGAGGTTCTCTAACACTCTGATTACAAAGTTAATTAATCTTCTAACCCTCTGTCCTCACTTAATCATGAGATGAGAAATCATGAGAGCCACTGGAATTCTGGGGCATTTGTGTAATAAGCACAAGTTAAATATTCCAACATCATTCGACTTTGTAGATAGTTGCTGACATACTCTAACCAAGGCTTTCAGAGTTACTATGGACCTTCCCACCACAATGCTGATTTGGAGGTGACAAAATATCATTGCACTGTTCAAACCCACAATCCCAGAGCTCACATTACCTATGAATCAATTGTGTACTTGACAGAATCACTATTTAAATGTATGAATCAACGAGATACAGTCAGTTGAGGTTACAGCCATTTTGAGTACGAAAACAAATTGCTTTGTCATAGTTGTTGTAGTTGTTCTTGGATTATGGATTATGATACACTATAGTGGTCAGTTTCTTTATTGTGAATGGATTAGGGAAATACCCAAAAAATAATACTCAGTTTTTAAAAAGCCTTCAAGACATGAGTAGCACTTTTGGTTAACTTCTAGATTATTTTCTTCTTCCACCCCATTTTTTGTGAATTACCCAAATTATGATATTTAAATAATATTTGTGCCATTACAAGCAACTTAAAGTTTAGCAATAGATTCTAATCACAAGATATATCAAATGTGGCATATTGTGAATTAATAATATATACTTTTTTAAATCTAGATTTTTTGGTGCCTAATAGAATATTAAGTTACCTTGTGTGCCCCACTCATCTTTTTTATAAAGAAATGTATAGAATTATATAACTCAAGTATTCACTTTTCAAGATTTTTGAAGTTACTTAGAAAATTATAAATTTTCTTTCAAATGTCATTTTGTATCTATATATATCTAAATATTTCTCAAAAAAGCCATTGACTTAGGATCAGAAAATGACACAAAACTGCCACATTTTACTTCATCCTCAATAAGTTACTCAAAGTAATTTACCATAAGCTGACTATTTTCCACACATATTTGAGAGTATTCAGTCAAAATAGAAACATAGACTAGATGATTTTTAACACACTCAAAATACATAACTGTAAGTTAGCTACTTAAGAGAGAAGGAAGAATTATGATATAGATACTTAGATATTTATTAGAAACAGACTTAATTTTGTAGAAAGTAAAGTAACTACTTGTGATGTTAAAATCTCTAAGTAAGGAAAACTGAAACATTTTGTCTGATGCTTTCTCCCATAAGGGGCAGTGGTTCTCAAATGTTTAAGTGGTTCTCAAATTTACTCAGAATTACTAGAAAGACTGATTTTAATAGGTATAATATGCATTTCCAACAACTTTCCAAGTGCTATGGTCTGAATGTATCCCCACAAAAGCATGTGTAGGACACTTGATCCCCAATACATCAGTGTTGGGAAGTGGGATCTAAGGAGAGATGATTAGGCCATGAGAGCTCTGCCCTCATGAATAGATCAATGTTATCACAGGAGCGGGTTCATTATTGTGAGACTGGGTTTCCTATTAAGGGAATAGTTGCATATCTCTTTCTCTCTCTCTCTCTCACCTTCTCATGCTCTCTTGCCTTCCATGGGATGATGCAGCAAGAAGCCATTGCTAGTTGCTGGCACCTTAATAGTGTACTTCCCAGTATCTAGAAATGTGAGAAATTTGTTTCAAGTTACTTAGTCTCTGCTAATCTGTTATAGCAAAACAGAACCAACTAACACACCCAGGGATGCTGATGGAGTTTTTTCTGGGACCACATTTTCTGAACCACTGCTTTAAGAAATTGAGTTTGTAGGTCGAGTGTGATGGCTCACACCTGTAATCTCAGCACTTTGGGAGGCCAAGGTGGGTGGATCTCTTGAGGTCAGGAGTTGGAGACCAGCCTGGCCAATGTGGTGAAACCCCATCTCTACTAAAAATAAAAAATAGCTGGATGTGGTGATGCATACCTGTAATCCCAGTTACTCAGGAGGCTGAGGCAGGAGAATCGCTTGAACCCAGGAGGCGGAGGTTGCAGTGAGCTTAGATTAAGTCACTGAACTCTAGCCTGGGCAACAGAGCAAGACTCTGTCTCAAAAACACAGAAATTGGGTTTGTAGTATCATTGCTATACTTAAAAATCAAGTTAAACTTCTGCCTACAGAACAGTACAATTTGAACTCCAGATTATTGTGCAAAATGGCTAGTCTTTCCAAAGTATTATTAACTAATGCTTGATAAAAATTTGCTTCTTTATAAAATTACATTTCATGAAAAATCAGCAACATATGTTATTAAACTTCAAAGTTTATAAAATTACCGATGTCTTTTAAAAAATATTTGTGGATACATATTTTATTTTATTATTATATATCTTTTCCATCTGATTTTCAATAAAACTGACAAAAACAAGCAATGGGGAAAAGACTCTCTATTTAGTCAATGGTGCTGGGATAACTGGCTAGCCATATGCAGATGATTAAAGCGGGACCTCTTCCTTACACCACATACAAAAGTCAACTGAAGATGGATTAAATAGTTAAATGTAAAACCTAAAACTACGAAAACCTTAGGAAACAACATAGGCAATACCATCCTGCACATAGGAAAAGGCAAAAATTTCATGACAGATACCAAAAGCAATCACAACAAAAGCAAAAATTAACAAGTGGGATCCAATTAAAATGAGGTTATTTGTTTTTCTACACAGCAAAAGAGTCTGTCAGCAGAGTAAATAGACAACCTACAAAATGTGAGAAAACTTCTGCAAACTATGCATCTGACAAAGTTCTGATATACAGCATCTATAAGGAACTTAAACAAATTTACAAAAGAAAAACGAACAACCTCATTAGAAAGTGGGAAAAGGACATTAATAGACATTTCTCAAAAAAAGACGTGGATGTATCCGACAAGCATCTGAAATAAAAGCTCAAAATCACTAACCATTAGAGGAATGTCCATCAAAACCACAATGAAGGCCAGGCGCGGTGACTCACGCCTGTAATCCCATCACTTTTGGAGGTCGAGGCAGGTGGATCACTTGAGGCCAGGAGTTCCAGACAAGCCTGGCCAACAGTGTGAAATCCCGTCTCTGCTAAAAATGCAAAAATTAGCTGGGCGTGGTGGCGCACGCCTGTAATCCCAACTACTCAGGAGGCTGAGGCACAGATCCCTTGAACCCAGGAAGCAGAGGTTCCAGTGAGCCGAGATTGCACCACTGCATTCCAACCAGAGCGACAAAGCCAGAAACACACACACACAGACACACACACACACACACACACACACACAATGAGATATCATACATTTTAATACCAGTATTAAAAAAATTTACCAACATCTTTACATTCCTTTGTCTTGAAACCTTTCCATAGATTCCTTGTCAATCGTAGATAAGATCTAAAAGTTGTACTCTTGTTTACTGTGCCCTCCATCACCTTTCTGCTCCTCATGTTTTTAATCTGAGTCACTGCCTCTGCCTTCTTCTTCCATGTTAAATACTTTTAATCATTGATGATATTGAAGTGATTATCCAGTTTGTGAATATAAGTCTTGCCTTCCACTTAGAATACATTTACTCCTTCTTCTTAGTAACTCCAAAATGATTTCTTTCAGGTTTCAGCTAAATTGTCACTTCAGCCATCCTGCTCCCTAAGACCAGATTGAGGATCATCCTATATGCTCCACTGCACTCTGCAGTGACCTCAAGATTCTTGCTTGATAGATTATCCATTTTCCTGACTAATATACTGTTGAAATCTCTACACTACTACAGACTTAAATGTATTTTAGTATTGGGAGATTTTAAATATCTAAACCTCAGGCATCTCACTTCATAATCTTCAATTACTATCAGTTGTGATTTAAACTAAAATATTTTCTCTTAGGAGTTGACCCAACCTAGTCTGAACAAGTGTCTTGGGTCTTGGTGGGGGGGGGGGTTACTTCAAGTTTTCATTAAACATTTCCAACCCTCCTTCCCCAGTTAACCTGGCAAATAGTTATGCTAATGAAAGATATGATCCAAACATTCTCTCTGGAAGTTCGGTTCTTATTACTTGTTGGAGTTCTTCCTCCAAGGCTTCATTTGTGGCCTGACGAGTTTTAAGTTTGTTTGTCCTCTGCTAATGTAAATACATATTGCAGTCAGCCCATCTCATATACCACAAGTTGACTCTCTCTCTACTCAATGTTGTTGCACTATTATTTTCTTTGGTCTTCCAACAACTGCATCAATTAAAAAAAAAAATTACAATCAACACAAAGTTCTCATAAAAGTGGGTTTCCTTTTATATGGAACTACTTTTATTAGTTATATTTATATGTAGAGAGAAATTATACATAAGATAATCTATAAGGTTATCTATAAGGTAATCTATAGAATATATGTATGTTTTATATTATATTTTAGACAATATATGTATGTATGTAGACCTTTAATAAAGAGAGAAATAAGTAATGAAATATGTCATATATAAATGGACTTATTAAAGGGGCTATCTATAACACAGTGGTTATCATCTTTGAATGATGATCACTTTTAACTATCATCTAATTGGGAAATGATCTAATGAAATAACATATTTGCGTATTGATTTCCTGTAGATTACCTTATAGAAGAATATATATATCTATATAGAGAAATATAGAATTCTTTATTATATGTAAAATTTGTAATATTTCCAAATTTAAAACACTTAACACACAAATCAATATTTTCATGACTTTTTAATATTCAAACCTGAGGTACATTAATACAATGGTTGTCTATTCTGACAGCTCTTTAGAGTTAATCTAGGAACTTTTATAAAATACCCATCCTGGATTCTAGTTCCAGAAGTGTTTATATAATTTTTTATTGAAATGTACCAGGCATCTGCATGTTTATATGTTTCCAGGTGATGTTAATGTCTAGTCAAGATTGATAACCACTGTGTTAGAAGCCCTTAAAGTCATTTTATACCTGGAATTCCTTCCTTGAAATATTCTTAAATCATTAAAAAGAAACAAGTTTGAAAGAAAATAGTTTTCTACAAGTTTACATAATGTTTAACCATAAGGATACTAAATAAAAGTTTTCTGTTGGGAGCCAGTAGTATTTGTTATTATTTATAACTGGTAAGAGATAAATTTCCCAACAGATGATCATTTTGCTGCTAGAAATTATTTTACCTGACTTACATTCCTCAGAATAGCAATAATATAACACTGAAAGTAACTCATTTTGAGATCCTTTTCCTAAAGTTTGATAAGTAGAAGAAGTAAGCTACATTAGCTTTATCTAGAAACTCAAAAATTCTAACAATGGGAAAAAGGTAGCTGAGGCTGGGCACAGTGGCTCATGTCTGCAATCCCAGCACTTGGGGAGGCTGAGGCAGGTGGATTACCAGGTCAGGAATTTGAGATCAGCCTGACCAACATGGTGAAACCCCGTCTCTACTAAAACTGCAAAAATTAGCCAGATGTGGTGGTATGCACCTGTTATCCCAGCTACTCAGGAGGCTGAGGCAGGAGAATCGCTTGTACCCGGGAGGCAGAGGTTGCAGTGAGCCAAGATCACACTGCTGCATTTCAGCCGGAGTGACAGAGCGAGACTCTGTCTCAAAAAAAAAAAAAAAAAAAAGATAGCTGAGGCTATGTCTTCCAGTGGTATAGGGGTTTACACCTTATAAGAATAGGTAATTGAAATGAACTCCTAGATTCAGCAAGTGTCTATAATTAATAATGATGAAATTACAAGAAAAGTACAGGACCAAGTGAATTTCAAGTGTCATTAAACACTGAGATAAACTAGAATGGCAAATGAGAAGGGCAGTGATAGTATAAGACTAGTGTTCCAACAGATACAAAGAGAAACCACTGAAGTACAGCAGTGCTCATTTTTGTGTGTTATACTTTCTTAATGTCTTGAATGCTATACTAATCTCGAATTTTCAGGAATTTTTCACTTCCAGGACATTTTAACTAATTTAAGAAATACTATATAACAGGTCAAATGTTTGTTGGCAAATCCCAACACTTCTCTGAAATAAATTTACTATGTTTTCCAGTGGCATAATCTCTACCAGAAGGAATAAATGTTTCTACAGTAAAATATTATTTTACCAATTACCAGAAAATATTGCAAAAACACAATATTGGAGTCGATCCTGATAGGGATTAAGGAGAGATAAAAGCTGGTTCACATTCCTTCTTTAAAAAAAAATACAAATATGAAATGCCATACCTGAGAGACTATTTTTATACAAAATAATTAGATATTAGGTACTTTGGTGTGTATTTTTTATACAAAAGCTATAAGAAGCTTAAACTGATAATCACTATGTTTCCTCACATATCAAAAGATGGGAATGTCTTTAAGAAAAAATTAAATCACACATTTCTGTGATTTGTTTATCATTTTGTGCAAATTTGCAATTGAAAAATGACTCTTGTTCTAAATTAGATATTGCATACTAATTTGCATTTTATAAGCCATCCAAAAAAGAACTTTATAAGAAATTTTAGGGAGTCAATATTAGTATTTTTTCACTTGGATTATAAACATTCAATCATGAATCATTCTGTGTCTTGTTCAACATTTGACCATAGAGGCAATAATATATCATTTGCTCACATCTCATCTTTTCTAGGTAGACAAAATAAAGTTCAAATTAAAATAATTATTAAGAACCATTTTGATAAATTTTATAAAAACAAGTATGCTGGCACAAACACTTTGTTAAATTCTTAAGAATTGTCTGCTAAAGGCTGGGCACGGTGGCTCATGCCTGTAATCCCAGCACTTTGGGAGGTCAAGGGAGGCAGATCACAAGGTCAAGAGATCAAGACCATCCTAGCTAACACAGGAATCCCCATCTCTACTAAAAATACAAAATATTAGTTGGAGGTGGTGGCAGGTGCCTGTAATCCCAGCTACTCGGGATGCTGAGGCAGGAGAATTGCTTGAACTCGGGAGGCGGAGGTTGCAGTAAGCCGAGATTTCACCAGTGTACTCCAGCCTGGGCAACAGAGCCAGGCTCAGTCTCAAAAAAAAAAAAAAAAAGAAAGAAAAAAATTATCTGCTAAAGCTAAACATGTCAGCTTTATGCCCTAAAATTATACTCCAAGAGAAATGAGTACATAATAACCAACAGAAGGTATACATGAGAATGTCATAATAGCACCAAACCAGAAACAACCCAAACTTCCATCCATAGTAGAGTGGATAATAAATTGCATACTGGATTTTGTATAATGAGACACTGCAGAGTAATAAAAACAATAGGCTTCTGCAACATTCAGACATAATATTAAGCAAAAAATTTAAAAAAAAATAAAACCAACAGACATGAAAGAATACCTACTGTAGGACTCTATTTATTCTATTCATATAAATTTCAAAGGCAAAACTAATTCATAGAGAAATATACAAGAGTAGTTGCCATCAGAAGATGGTATTTCAACAGTATATAATAATTAGTCAGAAGTGGCAAGAGTAAACTTCTGAAGTTCAGGAGATATTTTGTGTCATCATCTGAGTGGTAGCACTGTAAGTATATACAAATCTAAATATGGATTGAAGTATACAATGAAGCACTTTATATCACTTCAATTTTGCCTCAGAGGAATGAGCAGGAAATAAATAAATAAATAAATTCAATTAAAACTTAAAAATTGATATGTTTTAACATTTTTCTGTAGTCATACAATCTGGGTACTGATAGCAATATTTTCAGAAATGACATTTCATATACATGGTCAGCACATGATTTAAATTCTCTAATTCTTTAAAAAAAAAACAGCGTCAACATTCTCTTACCAGAAAAAAAATACTTTAAAATATAGATTAATAACAAAAGAAAAAATGAGTTTATTATACTTCATTATTTATATCTAAAATAACAGTTAATAAGATCTTTAACATTATGCATTTCAAGACAGGCCAAGTTGGCTGATATGTACAGCAACAGTTAATTCTAAAGCCTAGAGCAGATTTTCCCAAATTGTGTTTCCCAGAATATAAGAAGGTATTCAAAACTTTCTCTAGTCCATTTAGCTGGGAAATTCTAGGTTAAGTAAAGTTTATAATGTTTCTCAGACTTTAATATGCTCTTGTGCATTGTGGATTTCCACAGAAGCATAATATGCAGTTTTCTCCAAATGACTTAGTCATTAGAATCCTTTTTCAGTAGAATATTTCACAGAAATAATGTTCTCTGGAGCAATGAATGTCGACTCCTAGGAGGTGAATAAGGGACTTTATTGTATCAATCAAAAGAAAATTCATAAAATCTTGAGGAACAGTTTTCAAAGAGAGGGACACTGGGCACAAAATGGGTTTTAACTGTAGCAACATAAACCAATTTTATTTATGTTCTTAAAGAGGGTGTTTTTCATTATAACGATGGACTTAAACAATGGCTGAAATTTCATGGGGAGAATTAAAGATACTGTACTTACTTTTGGAGAACACACACTTATTTAGAACATCAGGTTTTGAAAATATAGGAACTGAAATTCTAGTAGAATTGATAGAAATATGCTTGCAGTAGAAATGTATTTAAAATACACACAAATGTTACATGTATAAGTATGACAATCGAGCATTTTAAACAAATACATTAGAAAAATATATCTCTAATATGTGGAATCTCTATCTACCCTTTGTGAGAAGACCAGAGTTTTATTCACAAGTCTACTGCTATCTGATTGTAGCAACCCAGACAAGTGCATATAATGACTTAAATTTTTCATTGGTAAAATGAAGCTATTACCCTTATGGTCAGATAAGCTACATTTCAACTTTAACTTTCAGTGATGCTTTTGTAGTGGTTTTATAAATTAATGCAATAGTGCTTCCAAATATTTAATTTGCTATCCAGAAAATAATTTCTGAATCATCCTCAATTTTAAAATATGTTTCTTTGTTGTAAGTCTCCATCCTTCAAAGACAAACTTGATTTATGGAACTAGCTAAAAACATTTGAAATCAAAATTCACAAATCACTAGGTTGTTGTAGGAGAACCTTAAGACCAATCATCCAATAATTCAACTTTTCTTAAGCAATGAAAACATTCTCCTCCAACAAAAGTCATGAGTCACAGTATATAAATATAAATAATATATTTATTACATATATAGTATAATAGACATATAATCAGAAATGCTTTAAGTGAAATGGGAGTAGGCAATCAAAAGGGCTTGCTGCTCAACCTTCTGTTTGTCTTGCATTTTCCTGTATCATTTCTTGGTCATACCCAAGTAATCTTAAAGCTCAACATAAAACAGAATGAAAACTAGAAATCTAGTGCAGTGACTCATAGATGCCTACATACCCTTTCCCTTAGTATCTCTACAACTTGACTAATGTGTGTTCTCCATTCAAAGGAAAGAAATAGTTCTTGTGGACAAGTAATGTAGCTTTAATTTTTTTCCAAAATAATATTGCTTAAGTATGAACAAGTTTACTATAGGTTATAAAAGATGTTCACATATATCTCCTATATAACTATAAATCAAAATAAAGTTATAGGATTAATACAAAATTTTTTAATGTTAACAACATTCAATTGATGAAATGAAAGTGATACAATGAGTGATACATGACTGAATCTATATTAACACTTGCTACCCATCATACCTACAGAAATGCAGAACTCAGTAGGATTGGTTATCCTTTGTTGTTTTATTCTTTAAGATGAAATAGTAGTTCGTTTTAAAGACTTGTTAAAATCTAAAATACAAGATGATAAAGCAAGAGATATCGTCTCATTACAACAGTTACATCTTTTTTTACTATTGCTTTTCCTAGAGATTTAATTTACTTTTCTCAACGTTATTTCTGCCATTTCTAGTTTGCGCATAGTTAATCTTCTCAGATAAATGAGTTATAGGGATAATATATCAGGGAAGTTCTCTTTTAAATCTTAAATTGGGTGTAACTGATTATCCTTAGTGGCTGATAAATTGACTGCAATAGAGAAGAGGAATTTCTACTTTTTTAGCAATGAAACATTAGTGAAATAAATATGGTGTGTGTATATCTATGTGTGTATATATATATATTTGTGTGCATATGTAATATTTAAGTGCATTTCAATAAGATATACAATTATTTTAATCATATGTAACTTGTATCAAGTTATAATTTTCAATTATTTTCTTATTAAATGTTTAAAATTTCTGTCCAAGTATGGACCTTTTATTGTCATAATCAGCACTGTTTTCTATAAAATTATATTAAACTGGAAAACAGTAGCTTTAATTAGCTTAAAATTTTACAATGATATAAAATAAGCATTTCTATAAATAATTATATATACTTTGTAGTGTTAATAAAATGTAAAGCACTTCAACAACTTAAAAATGAAAAGGAAAACAATTTACAACAATGGCAAAAGATTCGAGCAGACACTTCACAAAAGAAAATTTATGAAAAGTCAGAATGCGAAAGAAAAAAGCTTGAAGTTACTAGTTAACAAGAAAGTTAAATTAAAACTACAATGGATAACACTACACAATCTCCAGAATGTCTGGAATTAAAAAGACTGAAACAGCAAATATTGCCAAAAATGTGGACCACCTGGAAATTTTATACATTGCTATTGGGTATGTGAAATTGTATATCTATAGAAAAAGTTCTGGTAGTTTCTTATTAGTAAAAATGCCTGCCCTATGAGTCAGCAATCCACTCCTAGTATTGACCCAAGGGAAACTGCAATAACCACAAAAATATTGCATAAGGATGTTCATAGCAGTTTTATTTATAAGAATCCCAATCCAGTTTCCATCACGGTAAAAGGAACTGAAGACAAAAATAACCAAAAAACAAAAAATGCAGTTATCCACACTGGGTAGTAGTCCTCTAACTAGATATATAAAAAGGAATGCACTACTGATAATCAAAATGGCATAGATGAATCTCAATATTATTCTGAGTGAAAAACATATTACATAAATCTGCTATATGGTATGATCCCATTTACATGAAAATCTTAAAACAGATAAAATTTTATCATAGTTAAAAAAAAAAAAATCAGAACATGGGTTGCCCTAGAAGAAATGGAAGCAGGGATTGACAGAGAAAAGGCCTGAGAGAAATGCTTGACGGGATGATGACATTCCATATCTTCATGCATCTATATATTGATGTATTTTGCAAAAATATACACTTTTGCTCAAGACTGAGAGAATATGCATGTCACATCTGGGCTGTCCATTGTATGAAAAATGATTGGGATGCAATGAGTTAATGCAAAATGATTCAATGAAATCCCAGTCAAAACCCCAGAAAGTTATCTGTGGATATCAATAAACTGATTCTAAGGTTAGACAGGCAAAACCCCCAGAATAGTCAACTCAATATTGAAAGAAAAGAACAAGATCAGAGGACTAGCAATATTAACCTTCAAGACTTACTATTATATAAAGTTATAGTAAACAAGACTGTCTGGTATTGGTGAAAGAACAGACAAACATATCAATAGAACATAATGAGAGTCCAGAAATAAAATCACGTAAATATAACCAACTGATCTCTGAAAAAGTTGCAAAACAATACAATCGAGCAAAATAGTATTTTCAACAAATGTTTCTGGAACAACTGCACATCTACATGCAAAACAGCAACAAAAGAATCCACACATAGACTTTAAATCCTTCACAAAAATTAATTCAGAAAGGATCATAGAACTAAATGCAAAAAACAAAACTATAAAACTTAAAGATGATAAAATAGAAGTTCTCTTGCTTCTTTTCTCTTTATTAGGACATGATTGTATAATTTTAGGTACATATTATAGTTTGATACATGCATACAACACTTAATCAAATCAGGATAACTGGGATAGTTATCATCTCGAACATTTATCATTTCTTTGTGTAGTAGCATTCTAAATATTTTCTTTCAGCTATTTTGAAACATACAATAAGTTTTGTTAACTATAGCACACTAAATGTCTACATAAATCCAAAGGATTTAAGAAAAGGAAAATAATTGAATTGAAGAAATATTAAAGTGTATAAAATGTCCAATTGTGTAAAACTACTGTTTCAGGCAGAATCAAATTTGAAATTCTCAGCATTAATTTAAATGAATTATTCATAGTTTGTATTGTTAACATAGAATACAAACACTTTTCAATAAAAATGTTATGCCTGTCCTGGCAAGAATGTATTCACAATAAATTTATGATCCACAAAAAATAAGATAATGTAGGAGCAAATCTAGATAACCATTGGTATGGTAATGACCTTTTAAATATAACACCAAAGGCACAGTCCGTGAAAGAAATAATTGATAAGCTGGACTTCATTAAAATTAAAAATTTCTTCTATAGAAATAAACACTGTCAAAAGAATGAGAAGACAAACTATAGTCTGAGAAAAAATATTTACAAAAGATATATCTGATAAAGGGCTGTTACCCAAAATATACAATGAACTTGATAAACACAACAAAAAGAAAACTGACAATCCAATTATAAAATGGGCAAAAGAGCTGAACAGACACTATCATTAAAGATACACAATTGACAAAATACATTTTCTGTTTTCATAGATATTAAACATCCTATATCACTAGGGAATAGCAAATTAAAACTATAGCATCCACTATATGGATAGCCAAAATGCAAAATACTGACAACACCAAATGTTGGTGAGGATAGTGGAGCAATAGGAACTCTCATTCATTGCTAGTGGGAATGAAAAATTGTACAGCCACTGTAGAATACAGTTTGGCAGTTTCTTAGTAAACTAAACATATGTTGACCATATGATTCAGCAATCATGCTCCTTGGTATTTACCCAAAAGAGTTGAAAACGTATTTCCACAGAAAAATCTGCATGGAGATGTTTATAGCAACTTTACTCATAATTGGCAAAACTTGGAAGTAAACAAGATGTCCTTTAGTAGTGAATGTAAAAACAAACTGTGGTACATTCAGAAAATGGAGTATTATTCAGCACTAAAAATAAATGAGCTATTGCACTATGAAAATACTTCAATGCATATTACTAAATGAAAGAAGACAGTCTCAGAAGGTATATACTGTATTATTCCAACTATATGATGTTTGGTGAAAATGAAAGATGAAGAGGCAAAGCACAGAGATTTAGGGCAATGAAACTGTTTTGTATGATACTACAGTGGTGGATACATGTCATTATACATTTGTCAAAATCCTTAGAATATAAAACACAAAGAGTGACCCTATTACAAGCTATGGACTTTGGGTGATAACAAGGTGTATTCAGTGTAGATTCATTGACTGTAAATGTACCGCTCTGATACAGGATGTTAATAATGAGAGGGCTGTGCATGTGTGGGGGAGTGGGTATAGAGTGACTCTTTGTACTCTGCTCAATTTAGCTGTGAACCTAAAATTCTCTGAAAACAATGTTTGTTTTAGATAAAAGCAGTGAGAAAGAGCAAAGAGGCCCTTAACTCAAGAGAAAACAAACCACACTGCTGGCATTTCTGATAACATATGAGAGCATGATTTTGACAGCCTGTTGGAAATAGATATTTATTGTTGGGTGTTTCTACTTACTGAATGTATTATGAGTAACAGACTCACCTTTGAAAGGGGCCATGGTTTTAACCCACATAGCTGATAAACACACAATCGCCTTCAGACAACCAGGTGGCTAGTTCAACGTCTTAGACTAAGCATGCTTTTCTTGTACCAGTCTGGCAAACATACTTAATCACTGGCATTTATTTTCTTGTAGATTACCTCCTACAAAGCAAACTTTGCATTGGCTCCCCCTGAAGAACTATCCCTCTGTTGCACATCTAAATAAGGTTTTGAAGTATGTTTTCAGTCAATTCATTGGAGATGTTTGTTTCAACAGCAGTCAGGGCAAGTCAAGCTGTGTATTTAAGAACTTGATTTGAACAGTTTTATTCAGTACTTCATGAGTAGTAGGTACTTAATAAATATTTGCTGAAATAATGAGTGAATGTGCATTTTTCATTGTTAAAAGCTGAACTTAGAGAAAAGCGTTAATTTGGGGGAGAGAACTTTAAAGGAAAACAACGGTTCTGGAAGACAGAAAATCTGGGGTTCTATTCTCAGCTGAAAAGTGTCTGGCTGTGTCATCACCAACTTAAAAATCTCTGCCTCTCAGGCTCTTGGTTTTCCCATTTGTATTACATTTTTTAAAAAATAGAAGGAATATTTCTACTATTTTATAAAACTCAGTTCATATGCAAAGGAACTAAGGTAAGAAATAATGGAATAAGTAATATTAGTTACAAATAAAATCCTTTCAGATGTGGCTTGTGTACTGTAGGGTTTTTAATCTCTTAAACATGCTGAATGTCAAGCTCATAAACCAGAATATTTCTTTTCATTTGTAACACAGAGCTTTGTAAATTGAAGTCACAATGGAATTTTTAATAATAAAACATGCAGAAAATAACTTATAATTAATTCACACATTGAAGGAGTAACAGCAAAAGCCTACTTGCCAATGGATCAATATCAATGATTAGAAAACATATCTTTATTCATTCACCTATTTTAACTCATAACCCTTTTCCTACATATACATGTTTGGAGTATCCACATAGAGGCCTCTTGAAAACAACCACACCTATATTTTATTTTTTGAATAAGTGGAAGCACTTTGCAAAGTGCTTAATTAATGCAGATTTGGGTGTGTTGATTGTTTTTCTTTAGCTAATCATTATGATCTAACACTACTGTTTCCACAGAAATTGTGAGAAAAGACAAAGAGATCTAATGGTAAAAAGACTTTGGAAGTCCAACAGAAAATAAATAATTAAACAGTAACCTGCTTAACTCACCTACGTCCTAATATTCTGATGCTTCTTTATCTGTAAAAGGATCAGTGACTCTTCCTGGAAACAAGGGTAAATCCACATAGTTTTTCAACTATTGAAACAATTATGTATTTTATATATATATATATATACACACACAATATAGAAAGAGGGAGTGGGGTAAGAGAAAGTGTTGTGTTTCAGGTCACTTGAAAATTTGTATTTGGGTGGTAGAAAACATTAATGTGCCTAAGGCTGGCACATAATTGGAGTGTTCTGGACTCCTGAGAAGCTTGGCTTTAATATACTATACACATTTGACTTTATTTGCCTACTTTGACTTATTTGTGTTGAATAGATGTAAATAGAATGATAATGCAACACTTTTTTAGCATTTCAAAACTTCAAACTTGCAAAGGAAAGCAGCTCTATTTTGTCAAGTTATGGTTACTTTTAAAGCTTTAAGCAAAATATTTTAACGTAGGGTCATAAAGGTGTAAAAGAGCAACTGATTTTGCCTACCACCTACAGAGCTATAATAATAATATTGTTTTGGGAATGCATTGTCAAAGATCAAAAGACCATTTTCTGTAGTAGGTCTTTATCTTGAGAATTTTAGAAGTCAGATATATCCCTTTATTTACTTGCTTTAGTTAAGCAAAGCAATTCAGTCCACTGAATGACAGTTTTCTCTAGAATAGCAAATAAAGTTGTCCTGAAGGAATATACATGCAAACAACACATTCAAAGATCAACAAAACTTTGCATTTTCTTAAAACTCTTAAAAGGACAAAACTAGGTAAAAGTTAGAATGAAGCTATAAACAAGTATCTGGTTTTCAGATTAACTCTGTGCACACAGCATTTAGCTTTGACCTTAAGCAAATGTATTTAGTGGCAATTGTGACCTTCAGCATGTAATAGGTGGTACTCTCAATGTGTGTTGGTAGCCACTTCTCCATGGGTCTCTCATGTTTCTGCACATCTTGTGAGCAGAGACAGTAACCTCCATTTGTTCTGGACCATCTCTCTGTTCAAGGATGCTTATATAGCAAAGTCTTGGAACATACAGAAAATGTCTCTCTCTTAAGCAAAAGGCTACTGTATTCACAGCCTTGTAAGATGGAAATTGTATCTCCACTTGGAACAAAGGAAATGACCACTTACTGTCCGCTATGATAAAGAGAATGTTTTTCTCTAGAGCAAAGAACAAACAGGCTCATACAACAAACCTGGTGTTCTTCAACTCACAGGTCTTCTCGTATAACATACTCTATGGTGTGCACTAGTGTAACCTGCATTGCCCTGTGGAAACTGGGCTTACAAAACTAGCCCAAATGATGACACTGGCTACCGCTACTACTGTGAAGAATGAACTGCCTTTTGTCTTTGACCCAGGAGTCTTTTGTTTTCTATCACTACTCATGAAACTATGTGTGACAGGCTATCTTAAGAGCTTGCAAAGAGGATTAAAATCTCAGACCTTTCACAATTCTTGATATTATTCAGTTACTCACTGAAGTAAAGCTTGCTTAAGTGTTTCCCTTCCTGACTAGAGCTTGAAAGGTGAAAAGAGGACAGAGGAGCTCAGTTAAAAAACAATACTACCCCTTGTCAATGGAATCATCATTACAATACAGAGTTCCTTTCAGGCAATTAGCATGATAATTTTAACAATAAAAAAGCATCTAGCCTATGGGTAATCCAGGTAGAGAGCATTTCTAATAAAACGAGTTGCTTTTAATATTTTCTCCCCTCCTCAGATTTATTGAGGTAAAACTGACAGAAAATTGTATATATTTAAAATGTACAACTTGATGTTTCATATGCATTCTGAAATGATCATCACCATCAGTTAACATATCCATTACCTCACATATTTACCATTTATTTTCTTTCTGTATGCTTGTGTGGTGAGAACACTTAAGATGTACCCTATTAACAAATTTCAAGTATACAATAGTGTTAGTGATAGCCTCCATACTGTATATTAGATATCCAGAACTTATTCATCTTGCATAACTGAAACTTTTCAAACATCCTCGTGATTAGATTTTGCCTAGGCCTCTTAAATGACCATGAAAGCATTTTGCTGAAACTCAAATATTTCTTAGATTCATTTTCCCATCTATGAAAATGTGGGACTATTATGTGCACTTTGATCTTGTTAACCTAGGACTGATTTTTTCATTATTCTTCAATAGTTCTTGCACAATCACAAAAATAGGGATAGGATGGTGTCATTTAAAAATGAGATATAATTTGTCAGAAAAAAATAAATTTTTCAAACATAATTTATTTTATCAGAAAAAATTATGAGATTTATCGATAATATTCAGCCTTTTTGGTATATGCAGAATAAACATATCAATATATTAATTAGTATAATCCTTACTATTTAGTTAATTAATTCTTTAACTAATACTCTTTTAACTCCTCTCACCATGGACATATTTGCTCTCAGATGGTGGTCCACATTGCTTCCCGACCTCTGCAAAATACATTAACATTTTAAAGACTTTTCTTGAATATGCNTTTATCGATAATATTCAGCCTTTTGGTATATGCAGAATAAACATATCAATATATTAATTAGTATAATCCTTACTATTTAGTTAATTAATTCTTTAACTAATACTCTTTTAACTCCTCTCACCATGGACATATTTGCTCTCAGATGGTGGTCCACATTGCTTCCCGACCTCTGCAAAATACATTAACATTTTAAAGACTTTTCTTGAATATGCTGCCAGCAATCACATATTTCAGAAGGGAGAGCAAATTTTTTTCTGTCAGGAATTAATGCTCCTGAATCGGCCTGAAGGTTCACAGCCTCTAAGCAGTCAAAGTTTTGATGTTTTCTTTAATGTTTGTCTCTTTCCCTAGAGTTCTCTAGTGCCAGTTTTCAACAATCCATATCTATCACTCTTTTAATACCAAAAGTTAAAAAAATCACATCTCACAAAGGAATTCTTTGAATTATACTGTACTATCATAAATAGCAACCCTCTTAGGAATTATTAAATCATGTACACTCTTTGCCCCTTTTACTCAGTAGCTACCCTCACAGATAAACATTTTGATTTAGTAAGTCAGGAAACCATAAGTCAATTTAGATTTGCAGGGGTAGCTCTGCACTACAAAGTTGGACATAGTAGTGTCTGGTTAAATAGAGATAAAAACATTTTAAGGACTTTAAGTGTTGCCACTAGGTATACTCAAAGAACACTCTTGTCTGTCCTCGTAAGATCTTCCCTCAGGTCTGACTTTGATTATAATCATCAGCAAACAATGCAGCAATGTGATCAGCACTGTAGGTAAGAGAAAAGGTTGTAAGCTATGTTACTGACCCCAAAAGGATTTACCAGCAACCAATTAGATACATGTTAATACGCTGAACTATTAATACATACATATTACATCATTATAAATATAGCCAGAGATTAAACTGGGATGGAAAATTACAACCAAGCAAGTAGTAAGAAAAAAGGGATAACGGAGAAATGAGAATAAGAAAAGGCCAAGAGTAGAAATGAAACAGGGACCCCAAATGGTAAAGAAAAAAGGAACACAGGGTTTATAACAAGGTGATGTGAGTTTAAGTTCTAGTTCTGTCTTGATTGCAGACAAAGCTAAGGTTTTAAAGAAATAACCAACAACTCCCAAATCTCAATGATGTACAAAGTGAAGTGATTTAAAACCCTTCACTTCTTATTCCATGACAATCTCTAATTGTCAGGATATTGTACTCCTAATAGTTATTTAGGCAGTTTGGAATAGTTAAGAAGCCCCCACCTTGACCAGATGCTGTTTGCAATGCTTCAGAAAAAAAGAGAGTTCTAGAAGATTTTACAGTTGTGATCCAATGTGAATTATGATATAATTCAGCCCAGAAGCACTTCATGGCACTTCTGCTCCCAACTCATTGACCAGAACTAGACACATGGTCCTATCCAAGCACAAAAGTGCCAAGACATGTAAGCCTATGTTACTATCACATGAATGTGGGGAGAACAGGAAATACATTGTGTACAGACCATATTACTACAAAAGTACTAATTCTGTAACCTCGATTAAGTTATTGAGACTGTGCATTTCCAGATACTGCTGTCTGGCTTTCCAGCTGTGACATTAAGTAATTAGTAAATATCTGTAAACTCCAGTTTCCCCATTTACAAAAATAGCAATAAAATCACTTATGCCATGAGAATATTCATATAATTAAGTAACCTAATGTATGGAATATAGCTAACAGAGTACCTGCTATACAGTCAATGCCCGGCGACATGTTAAGTCAAGTTCATCATGGCTACTCTGAGTACACTCATTCCAAAGACGGTTCAAAATTTGCGAGTGTCCAAGGAACTTTCTCACAAATGCACAAGACTGTCAATAGTTACTACACTGTGCTCACACACAGAGTTTGGGTCACAGACCTGCAATGAGGATGGTTAAGTATTGCTTGCCAGTGAGTCTTCATTGGGAGGTTGGCCTAATGAGGACTGCACAACCATCAGGAGAAGACATTCATTTCAGAAATGGACATGGGGATTCTATAGTTGTGCTTATGGAGGAACAAGAGAAACAAACTGAAAGAACATAAGATATTTCTCCTGAGGTCAATGTCATTTTGCTTTACTATCATCATTGTCTTTATTTATTTTCTGGCCTTTTCTTCCCTATGTCTGTCCTACCTTTGCTTTTACCTGTCTTTAATGATCTCATTAGTTCTGTCGTTTTCTCTTGTCCTTGGGAAAGTTACTTTACCTCTCTGGGTTTTAATAAAGTCATGTGAATAAACAGGAATAATATTCCCTACATCCCAGGATTATTACATAAATTACAAAAGTAATGTATATAAAGCCACCCAGCATGATATGAGTATGCAATGTTTAAGCTGAAGTAGTAAATAAAATCATCTTTTGGAATTTGGATTTAGTAATTGTATTTTACAAATCTAGAGAGTGAATGAATTCCCACATATGACATTCCATACATGCTTGTTGAGTAAACACATGGGATAAAACATATGATCGGCTTCCTCTCTTATCTGTGCATTATAAGTAAGATTTCTATAATTAGCATGATACATTCTTGTGTCATTCATTTTTATTTCAAGATACAGACAAATTTTCAATTACATTTATGCTTATAGTTGTAAATGATATGCCTGCATATGTTTATATTTGTATCTACAATATTTCAATGTAATCTGACAAACAGGTCTCATATTTTCCTTTTGATTCCAAAATTGGATTCATTATATGGCTGGCACACAAATATTTGGTAAAATGAGCTCTCTATCTATTCGTTCAGATTCAAAGTATTTACATTCTTCTAGGAAAATGTAAAACATGATTTATCAGACCTGGAGATCTATTTTGTGTATTATTTATTTTATACTTTTCTAGTCAATAAGGAATATTTAACATTAGCAAAATATAATCCAAATGGATTTTGTATTATTTGTCTTAAAAATATAAATATGTACATTTTTGCAATTTAAATAAATCATATAGGTTAAAAATACTGAATAGGAGAAAATCAATTTATATAATGCTATTAAAATAATTTATTTTTAAAATTTGAAGTATTATGCTGTTGACTTTATTCTGATAAATAAGAAATTTTACTTATTTTAATTAATAACTCATTATATAAATAAAAAATATATATGTATATATGATACACATGTTATTTGTTCTCAGTCTTATTATAGCCATTTGATAAAGTCATTCATTTGCCATATATTTATTGAACATGTACCATGTGCCCAATACTATCCTTGTTCTGGAGCAAGACGAAAAGTAGTTCACATCCTAATAAAAGAAAACATCCAACAAACTAAAAAATAAGTAAAATATATGTCTTGACAAATGGTGTTGAGTTTTGTGGATGAAAACAAATCAAAGAAATTGATAGGGAATGTTTCTGGCTTTCCATTTTCAATCATGGTTTGGTAAGGTCTCACCAATAAGGTGATGTATGAACCCAATGGGTTCATAATGGGAATCAGTGGGAAAAGGAAAGCCAGAAATTTCTGGGATCCTAGTCTTGACTGACACAAACAAAAATATAAGCTCTAATACAATCTTCAAGGTGTCAGAGAAAAGAAGGTAATTCCTGAGGACTGAATATGAGGGTTGACAATGAGTACAAAGTATAAGATGGGGTTTTTACAGGGACTTCTACAACCCAGGATTCCTAGTCATTCCTGTCAAACATCCAGTTTCTCACACAAACAGACACACACACATTCACCAAATCTCATCTCTGCTCAAAGCTGTTTGAAAGTTAGGTATGACCAGGCATTCTCTGTCTTTGCTTTTAAAGCCAACTCTCTGTCTCTGCTTTTAAAGTCGACAGTCATATATTATTTCTAACTATTTAGTGGTAAAGACATGCAGATATATAAAAGAGTAGAAGGTGGCTTACATGATTTTTGTAGGTATTACCGCTTCTCAAACAAGTTTAACTCACTGTGTTATTTCTTTAAAGCTTTACTAAATATCAACACTTAAGTTTTTCTTTAGCATCCAAACTCAATAGAAAATGGTTTGTTTATAAATGTATATACTAACACTTTAAAACCAGTGGTATGATATTTAGCAAGGGAACAATCAGAAAAGCATCATCATGCATTCTACCTGTCATTTTTCTGCCATTGATTTAATTAAACAGTGTCTTTTATGTTCATGGCGCCAGAAATAAAAGGATGTGAAAGTAAAGCATAATTCCTCATTTCAAGACATATAATTTAGGGCAGACAAACAGCACAGAATAAACATTCAATGGGTACATAAAAATATGTACCAAATTACTGTATTAACAATGTGTTCTGAGAACTTTATTTATTTCTAAACTTCGGCTGGGGATAAAACTGATTATTAGTCCATGAGGTAGGAGAAAGCAATGATAATGGAAAAGTGGTAGGTCAAGGGCAATTCTCCAATTGCATATGTCAAGACTAGAAACTTTAAAAACTTACTTATTTTCACATGTAACTGAATTTTTACAATGATTTTGATATTAAAGTATATTTTTACATTATACTTCCTTTTTTGTTGGCTATCGAATCTATCCTTCATTTTATACCAATTAATATATTTAATAAATGTGTGCATTTAGAAAATTCCTTCACCCTTCTATGACTTAATTTATTGCCTATAATATGAAAATAGTTACTTCTTCATAAGATTGTTTTGAAGATTAAATCAGATAATACATTGAAGAGCTTAGCTTAATGTCTGGTACACAAAAGTCCCAGTAAAGATTGACTATTTTATCAAAATATTTGATACTTACAAAATAATTTCAGCAAAAATACATACAGCGTAAATGCATATATTAATTCCAAAGGAAAAAGAAATCTATTTGTTTATTTCAAAAGTCTTTCTTACAGACAAGTTGAATAAGAAATGTTACAGATAAATAAAGTTTTCTCCCACAATTAGTGTGTTATTTTTGATGTTTTTTCCTTTCTTAAAAATAAAAAATGTATTATAAAATATTATATGATTTAATAAAAAGTTTAGAATATTATTTTCAGTATCATGGACTGCTATTAAAATAAAACACTAGCTTAATTTATCATAAGTATTTAATGTTTATAATTTACTATATGCCTAAATATCAGTTTATTTTATACTTCAAAACATTTAACATAAAAAGTGTAGTATTTGCCCAACATTAGAAAATCCCATATTATGAAATTTTCTAATAATTTCTATGGAAACAAATCCTTTGCCAACCTATATATCTTCAGACGGTGTAGATAACTTTGTGTTTATCTTATAACAAAGCTAAGCATAGGACATAACACTTATTTAGTTTAAAATCTTCTAAAATCACAATTAATATGTGAGTAATATAAATTATCTGGTAGATTGGGTTTTATATTTACTTCTTTATAAATTTATTAGTATTACTCTATGTAAATTCTAATAATTATATTTTTAATGGACCATCTCTATTCTTTGTCAAGAAGTAGATCTCGAAATTGTAAATTTCCAAATTTACTGCTATTTCATGTATTAAAATGTGCATTTTAAAAATCATATGGAAACTACTGAAAGTATNTGTCATTCATTTTTATTTCAAGATACAGACAAATTTTCAATTACATTTATGCTTATAGTTGTAAATGATATGCCTGCATATGTTTATATTTGTATCTACAATATTTCAATGTAATCTGACAAACAGGTCTCATATTTTCCTTTTTGATTCCAAAATTGGATTCATTATATGGCTGGCACACAAATATTTGGTAAAAATGAGCTCTCTATCTATTCGTTCAGATTCAAAGTATTTACATTCTTCTAGGAAAAATGTAAAACATGATTTATCAGACCTGGAGATCTATTTTGTGTATTATTTATTTTATACTTTTCTAGTCAATAAGGAATATTTAACATTAGCAAAATATAATCCAAATGGATTTTGTATTATTTGTCTTAAAAATATAAATATGTACATTTTTGCAATTTAAATAAATCATATAGGTTAAAAATACTGAATAGGAGAAAATCAATTTATATAATGCTATTAAAATAATTTATTTTTAAAATTTGAAGTATTATGCTGTTGACTTTATTCTGATAAATAAGAAATTTTACTTATTTTAATTAATAACTCATTATATAAATAAAAAATATATATGTATATATGATACACATGTTATTTGTTCTCAGTCTTATTATAGCCATTTGATAAAGTCATTCATTTGCCATATATTTATTGAACGTGTACCATGTGCCCAATACTATCCTTGTTCTGGAGCAAGACGAAAAGTAGTTCACATCCTAATAAAAGAAAACATCCAACAAACTAAAAAATAAGTAAAATATATGTCTTGACAAATGGTGTTGAGTTTTGTGGATGAAAACAAATCAAAGAAATTGATAGGGAATGTTTCTGGCTTTCCATTTTCAATCATGGTTTGGTAAGGTCTCACCAATAAGGTGATGTATGAACCCAATGGGTTCATAATGGGAATCAGTGGGAAAAGGAAAGCCAGAAATTTCTGGGATCCTAGTCTTGACTGACACAAACAAAATATAAGCTCTAATACAATCTTCAAGGTGTCAGAGAAAAGAAGGTAATTCCTGAGGACTGAATATGAGGGTTGACAATGAGTACAAAGTATAAGATGGGGTTTTACAGGGACTTCTACAACCCAGGATTCCTAGTCATTCCTGTCAAACATCCAGTTTCTCACACAAACAGACACACACACATTCACCAAATCTCATCTCTGCTCAAAGCTGTTTGAAAGTTAGGTATGACCAGGCATTCTCTGTCTTTGCTTTTAAAGCCAACTCTCTGTCTCTGCTTTTAAAGTCGACAGTCATATATTATTTCTAACTATTTAGTGGTAAAGACATGCAGATATATAAAAGAGTAGAAGGTGGCTTACATGATTTTGTAGGTATTACCGCTTCTCAAACAAGTTTAACTCACTGTGTTATTTCTTTAAAGCTTTACTAAATATCAACACTTAAGTTTTCTTTAGCATCCAAACTCAATAGAAAATGGTTTGTTTATAAATGTATATACTAACACTTTAAAACCAGTGGTATGATATTTAGCAAGGGAACAATCAGAAAAGCATCATCATGCATTCTACCTGTCATTTTCTGCCATTGATTTAATTAAACAGTGTCTTTTATGTTCATGGCGCCAGAAATAAAAGGATGTGAAAGTAAAGCATAATTCCTCATTTCAAGACATATAATTTAGGGCAGACAAACAGCACAGAATAAATATTCAATGGGTACATAAAATATGTACCAAATTACTGTATTAACAATGTGTTCTGAGAACTTTATTTATTTCTAAACTTCGGCTGGGGATAAAACTGATTATTAGTCCATGAGGTAGGAGAAAGCAATGATAATGGAAAAGTGGTAGGTCAAGGGCAATTCTCCAATTGCATATGTCAAGACTAGAAACTTTAAAACTTACTTATTTTCACATGTAACTGAATTTTACAATGATTTTGATATTAAAGTATATTTTACATTATACTTCCTTTTTTGTTGGCTATCGAATCTATCCTTCATTTTATACCAATTAATATATTTAATAAATGTGTGCATTTAGAAAATTCCTTCACCCTTCTATGACTTAATTTATTGCCTATAATATGAAAATAGTTACTTCTTCATAAGATTGTTTTGAAGATTAAATCAGATAATACATTGAAGAGCTTAGCTTAATGTCTGGTACACAAAAAGTCCCAGTAAAGATTGATATTTTATCAAAATATTTGATACTTACAAAATAAAATTTCAGCAAAAATACATACAGCGTAAAATTGCATATTATTAATTCCCAAAAGGGAAAAAAAGAAATCTATTTGTTTATTTCAAAAGTTCTTTTCTTACAGGACGAAGTTGAATAAAAATTTGTTACAGATAAATAAAAGTTTTCTCCCACCAATTAGTGTGTTATTTTGGATGTTCCCTAAAAATAAAAATGAAAATATTATATGATAAAAAAGTTTAGAATTATTATTTTCAGTATTCATTGGACTGCTATTAAAATAAAAACACTAGCTTAATTTATCATAAGGTATTAATGTTTATATTTAACAAGCCTAAATACAGTTTTATACTTCAAAACAAAACATTTAACATAAAAAGTGTAGTATTTGCCCAACATTAGAAAATCCCATATTATGAAATTTTCTAATAATTTCTATGGAAACAAATCCTTTGCCAACCTATATATCTTCAGACGGTGTAGATAACTTTGTGTTTATCTTATAACAAAGCTAAGCATAGGACATAACACTTATTTAGTTTAAAATCTTCTAAAATCACAATTAATATGTGAGTAATATAAATTATCTGGTAGATTGGGTTTTATATTTACTTCTTTATAAATTTATTAGTATTACTCTATGTAAATTCTAATAATTATATTTTAATGGACCATCTCTATTCTTTGTCAAGAAGTAGATCTCGAAATTGTAAATTTCCAAATTTACTGCTATTTCATGTATTAAAATGTGCATTTTAAAATCATATGGAAACTACTGAAAGTATATTCTCAAGTAAGTGCACCTAAGTGAATAATAAACCAGAAAACAAATAGCTTAGTTTATCATTGGCAGGCACTACGAGCAGATTCAGAATATGGACTGTACCTTATGTCGCAATCTCATTAGAGGCTGATAGGATTTAAGGCCATATCCTCCTTCTTTTGTTGACCTTCCTTCTGACTCCAGAAAAATGAATCCAAGAACCAAGACAACTGAGCAGCACTTAAACATCCTTACTGCTTTTCACCTGTCAAAATTAAAATTGCAAGGAATCAGAGAAAATGAATTATATATTGAAAAACATGTATCATGAAATATTTAATATCAAGTATAAATTTCCATTAATCTAATGAAAACTTGTTGGTAGTTGCCAAGGGAAATGAGAAGTAAGTATCTCCAAATACAGATTATTCCTTTGATCATAACAAATATATTTTTTTATTCAGACAAAATATGAAATAAGAAGAAATATAGGGACTGATAAAAATGTGGTAAGAAAAGAGTTAATAAAAAAATGTTGAAAGAAAAGGGGAAATAGAGAAAATATTGCATTATACTTAATTTTCTAATTATCTGTACAGAATACAATTATTAATATATAAATATTAAATTTTTATTTGAGTATGTCTGATGAACAAATATTAATAGACTTACAGTTATTATAATTCACTGGTAAATATTGATGAGAAGTTAATAAGATCGTCTATGATAGGCAGTACTTAATAAACTAACTGAGTACAACAGAAGCTATGTAGGTGGATTATATTTAGTTACTAACGTACTTTTCAGTATTTAAAAGACATTTCCTAGAAAATTGCTTTACAAGTGCTTTAAAAGTGCTACTTCAGCCTTTCTATGTTTTTGTATATAAATAAGTTGTAAGATGGCATAAACTTATTATTGTATAAATACTAAGTCCTTTCCAAACATACAAATCTAAACTTTGAGTTCAAGTATTTCCTGCTTTATCACTTTCATCAACACACCTCCTTCCCTACTGTGACAGAGAGGAGTTTTTCTTCTGTCAAAGTCAATCTGTTATGTCTGACTTCTTGAGAAACGTAATCAACTGATTAACATTGCTCTATGCTGTATTTTGGGTTTGTTTTAGAGACAGGGTCTCACTTTGTTACACAGGCTGGAGTGCAATGGCACCATAAATGACCCTCCTATCTCAGCCTCCCCAGTAGGTAGAATGGCAAGTGTGTACCATCAGGCCCAGTTAATGTTTTATTTTTACTTTTCAGAGACAGGGTCTCACTACCTTGTCCAGGCTAGTCTTGAACTCCTGGTATGTCAAGTGCTTCCCCTGACGTGGCCTCCCAAAGCACTGAGGTGACAGGCATGAGCCACTGAGTCTGGTTCTTGACTGAATTTTCAACTCCGTTTCCCAATTATTTTCTTCCATCTTTAGACAGATGTAAATGGCCTATGTTTTAAGGTAATATCTCTCCTCTACTTTTTGAATTTCTGGAATAGTTATATATATCCTTCCATCCATTTTTTTACCCTAGTCCACTCAGTTATGCTTCTGACCGCATCAGGCCATTAAACTGACTTTTAGCTTTCTCAAAGCTAGCCAGCACAATCACACACACACACACACACAGACACACACCAGTGGGCATTCCTAATGCACTCTTACAAGACATATGCTGGCCATTCCTTTTTTGGGGGGGGGGGGGAAGAAATCGTCACTTTATTTGGTATTTATAACATTTCTCTCTTCTGTTTCTGTAGAATTTGTGAAAACTCCTCAGTACTTTAGTAGGTTCAGCCTACTGCTTTATTTTGCCATTAAATATTGTGGCTTATCAAATCTCATTGCTAGCCACCTACATTCCTGTTTCATTCATTCAGCCCAGGTTATCTTGACATCATCTCTGGTTTTAATTACATATATTGAATATATTACATTCAACCTCTAGAATGGTATAGCTTGCTTACTTAACAGTTGCACCTTCATGTTTCAAAAACAGCCCTGCATAGTGTGCACACCCTCCCATAATGCCACACTTTTCCAGATTTTCATTCATCTGTGTACTTAAATCAGAAACCAAGGAAACATCTTTGATATCTCTTGTTTACCCTCTAAACTCATCACTAAATTCTTTTATATCTACCTTCTAAATATATTCCTAAACTTTGCTTCCTCTCCATATTGACTGTCCTCACTCCATTGCAAGCTGTCAAGACACTTCTCACCTAAACTGCCCCAACCACATCCTTGTTAGTCTTCCAAATTTCTATATATGCATCTTAAGTCCACTCTCCACAGGAGAGTCTGAGTGATCATGTTATTGCACTCATTAATAACTTTAGCATATTTTCATGTACTTTTAAGATAAAAACCAAAATCCCTGACCTAGCTGACAAGTTCCCAGTGTCGGGGCTCTACGTTTTTCTCTCTCCCTCTAGATATCACCTCCTGCGACACTAAACTTCATTCAGTTTTTTTAACTTATTTTGCCTGTCTCTGCTATAAGGCTTTTGTAAGGTATTTTCTCCACTGGAAATAAGGCCCTTTCCCCCTGCCCCATTTATCACCAAAAAACTTTCACACATCAGATATCTCTCTCAAGAATCTCTTCCCTGAGTGACTTGTTTTAGTTACTCATTCCATAGATCAATTTTCCTTCATTTCAGGGATGTAATTATAAATCATAACCATGATTATTTGAAAAATGTTGGTCTTCTCCATTAGATTATATATCTTTTTTTTTTTCTCCAAACTTTGTTAATGCAGGAAATTGTTTGCTTTTATTTTTTTTTCTTCAGCATTACATCTCCCGGGCCTAGCAAATAGCCTGGCACCTACTGAACAATAAACGAATGCATAAATGTTCTGCATTCAAGGATAAAATAAAGATCACGTTTCCTTACATTCTGATAATGTTTAATGCAATTCCTATTTCCAATGATGCTACAAAGCTTCTGAAAACTAACCCGAGCAAAGTAAATATTTTCATTTGTCACCCATCCCCTCGCCACTTTTTTTTTGTCATTTTGATGTATAGCCTAATCCTTTTCTCAGAGGTGAATATTTGTTTATAAGACATCTGGATGGAAGATATTAAATCCAAGATAGAGCCAAGAATAAAGCAAAAAGGACCAGCTCAAGTTAAGAGATATTTTTCACAAGGTTCTGAATACATCTGCTGCTTCTGTTATCCACCAGGAAAGTCAAGAAAGAGGCATGAAAACAACTTCCTTCCATGTGGACTCTGGGTACAAGTGAGGTCAGAAATCTCTTTAAAGTGCTCACTTAAGATTTCTTTCTCTGCCCTCCCTCTCATTTTCTCTTTCTCTTCTTCCCTCTCCTCTTTCTCTTTGTGTGTGGACACAGACACACACAGATGCGCGCACGCACACACACACACACACACACACACACACACATTCTATATGACTACAAATATCTCACGCACTATAAAATATAGAGCAAATTAACAATGAATTGTAATAGGTTACTAAAAATCTTATAAAGCTTCTGTTAGATCCCATACATTCAGACTTAGATCAACATTATCCTGAAATATTTTATCTGCCCAAAGGCAATCAGCTAGAAATATCTGCCTTACATTTCACTAAAAGTCAATAAAAATAAGTCAGTATGTAAATCTTCAAGGCTGTATATGCAACCTATTTGTGCTATTTTCATCTACATTTCTTATATGATTAACCATAATTAATCGTTTTCATTGATAATCCTGATTTCCAAGTCCCAAATCTCTCAGTAATACAGTTACACAAAAATAAATATACATATATGCTTTGCCTCAACAAAATTTATCATACCGCTGGATTGATTTACTGGTATCACAAATAAAACTAAACAGAACTAATACTAAAAGTCAGATAGTCAGAAGTCAGTTTTCCTTAGGAAAACTCTGATTTCTATTACACATAGGCATTTGAGCTCAGTAGTATAGAGGTAATAGCCAAAAAAGACCAGAGAAAGAACAAAACCTAGTTTCTGTGCTCATCTTTTGTAAACAACGACCTTGTAATTTTTTTCTTCTTTGAAATATCACTAAGAAAACCAATTGAATCCAATTATATAGTTATCAAACAGTAACCAAAATAAAAAGAACGGCTCTTCTCGATGTATGCTCAGAGAATCATGATCATCTTTTTATTTCTCTTTAGATACAGAATCCAAAGATATCATTATTATATCTTTAAAAGTTCACTCATCCACAGAAAGTGTTCTGGAAATTGTTTGTAAATCAGCAGTAATCGATCCCATGATAAACAGTGTTGTAATCTCACTTTTTCAGTATAGTAACCTCTGACAACCTGTTAGGTTTTCAGAATTAATTGGCAGTTTGTTGACAGCTCACTGAGAACACTGAAAAGCACGTGACTAAAGCAAACCAGATGGAACAGACGGTGCAATAATGATCCTGTGACTTCCTTGTAACCCCCATGTTCATAGGAAAGCATCAGAAAACAACCTCATTATTAACTTGAAGAAAACAAAATGCATGTGTATCTAAAAAGTATCTGCCTAACTTCAGATCTAACAAAGTGAAACTTTAAAATGGTGAGGGGGTGGGCAGAGATCTCTCATCTTCAAAATATATGTTTCTTTCAATCAAGCCATTTTCATTTTCTCCGCCTGGCAAATCATGCCATGCTGCTTGCAGGGGGTAGGATTTAGAGTAATTACGTTATTTAGTAGATTCAAATTTGAGGGATTTTGATTTGTTTACATATTCTGCAGAATGTCACTTCTAATCACTTGAGAAAACTGACCACTGACGCTTCGCCTTAAGAATAAAATGCAGCATTTGAGATGGAGTAGAAAACTGTGGTAGCATGCCTTTGAATGAAAAGAGTGTCAAGATGAAGCAAAATCTCCAACATTATCAATCGTTGCAGAGAGGTTAAGTATCTTCACCTGCCTCTCACTCTGTTGTGAGTGGGCCATCTCAGGTTCTTGATTTCATGGCACAAAAGACGTTGAGAGCAAGTTCAAAGTAAGAGTATGCGAAGAAGTTTATTGCAAAGCAGCAGTGCACTGTGAGACGCAGAGCAGGCTGCTCAAAGGGTGGGGCTGCATCTAGTGCCTTAGAAGGAATTTCTTGTGTGGGAGCTGTACGTGAATATTCATAAAATACTGGTGAGGTAACGTATGCAAAGGCTGACCTCTAATTGGCTCATGCGCTCAGTATCTACATGCTCTAACACAGTTCGCATGTACCATTAGCATATAAAATCTCCACGTAGGTGTGGGCTTTTTACTACTAAAATGAGGAAAGGGTTACTATAAGTTAAATCTTGAGCTTAGCTGTGCATGCAAGACCTCAGAGAAGTCCCTGCCCCTGCCACCCAGCTCCCACCCCCAGGCAGGAATTTGTAGCTAATAGCTTCTTGGGCTTTTGGTGCTAATTGACTGGAGATTGGGGATGGAGGTGGGGGAGGTGCTACGTCAGAAATAAGGGACTTTTGTTCTCTTTCCCAGGTAGTACTAGATATCAGGAACTTGTAGCCATCTGGTGGTCTGCTGGTATCCTGTAGGACCGCTTACTTGTAAAAGAGTTAGGGGCTGATGCAGGAAAGTGCAAGGAAAAAGAGCCCGCGGGGCTTCACACAAGGGAGACATCAGTGCGGCAGGCCTCACAGCCTTACTTACCCTGCCACAACTCCGTAATGGAAAACTCCTCACCCCGTCCTAGAAAACTCCTGTGGGTCTTTCCAGAGGTAGCTCCAACCCAATTCTTTGTGAGACCTTCCTTGACATTACCCAGGCTTTCTGTTCTCTGATGCAATTCTTCTGTATCTCCCTTATGACTGCACCTTGCACGGTGGCTATTGCTTTTAGAAAGGCTATTATTCTTACAAAGATGTAGAAGAAAGTAGTTTAGATGTACTAAACTAGTACCCACAGTCTAGCAAGTTTCTTACATTCCACAGACTTCTAGCTCTATTATGTAGCAGAAAAGAGCTATAAATGCTCACTAGTGCCTTTTTTCTTTTCCAGTATTCTAGAATTCTATGAGACAGGAAAACTGACTTCTAACTTGCCTTGGGTCTTACTGTGTAACCTAAGTAAAACCGATTAGCCTGGGTGGGCCCCATCTGTAAGAGGGAATTTACAAGCCAATATAGTGTAGCACCTGTACTGGATTATTCCATCTGATTAGGTTTATCAAGCTGGCGAAGAGAAAGGAGGAAGAACAGGTTTGAGAGAGCAAACGGCATTTTTCTTTTGGAGGTGCCTTTTGGTAGACCAAATGGAGATATTAACTAAGCATTGGGATATAGGAACCTGCAGTTTAGCAAAGAGATATGGGCTAGAGATACCTGTTTGGGGTTCTTAGCATTTATAAATCACCCAATCTAGGTGTGAGATGGCAGGAGGATGTGATTAGAGAGGAGAAGAGGTTCAAAGACTATGCCGTCAGGCAAGTTTAGTTAAAACACGGTATGTATTTCTATAAAATAAGAATACTGAAGTGGTAAATTTGGAAAAATAATAGACGAAAAATTTTATTCAAATGGAATGACTGGAAGCCACAGCTCTCCTCATCATCTGAATTGCTACATGGCTATTGGCTTGTTTATTCTCTGTATCCAACCACAAAATTAACTCAGTAAAGACAGAACTATGTTAATCATTTCTGTAAATTAAAGTGGTACTTGGCCCACAGTATAATCTCAATAAATATTTTGGGTAAATGAAATANTATTCTCTGTATCCAACCACAAAATTAACTCAGTAAAGACAGAACTATGTTAATCATTTCTGTAAATTAAAGTGGTACTTGGGGGGGAGGGGGGAGGAGGGAGGGATTGCATTGGGGAGTTATACATGATATAAATGATGAATTGATGGGTGCTGACGAGTTGATGGGTGCAGCACAGCAACATGGCATAAGTATACATATGTAACAAACCTGCACGTTATGCACATGTACCCTAGAACTTAAAGTATAATAAAAAATAAAAAAATAAAAAAAAAAATAAAGTGGTACTTGGCCCACAGTATAATCTCAATAAATATTTTTGGGTAAATGAAATAATGAATAAATTAACGATACAAATTAATTAATTTGAAATAGTAGGTCTACATTAAGTGATTTTTATTATTCTTTATGTAATTGAAAATGTTTGAATTGACTGTGAAGTGAGTCGAAAAATTAAGTTGCAATTATCACAAAAAGCCTTTTCTTTTACACTTCGATCAAAACTTGTCTTTCAATGGGAAGTTCTTTTGGAAAACCTCCCTTGTCGGGACAGAAAAACTTTTTATTCCTTATCTTAACCGGAATTGGAAGGACCAGAGTGGCTTCTCTAACATCTATCAGGCAAGTCTGTTTGTTGTAGCAGTTATTTTCATCTATTGAGACACTTTATCTTCATACCTACTACTGTGAACTCTGTGGTTGAATTCTAATTTAATATTTTCTTAGGAAAAGCATTCTCCAAAGAGTCTAGGTTTTTGTTTTTTTTTTTTTTTTTTTGAGATGGAGTCTCACTCTGTTGCCCAGGCTGGAGTGCAGCTGTGCAATCTCCACTCACTACAAGCTCAGCCGCCCGTGTTCACATCATTCTCCTGCCTCAGCCTCCAGAGTAGCTGGGACTACAGGCGCCCGCCATCATACCTGGCTAATTTTTTGTATTTTTAGTAGAGACGGGGTTGGCCAGGATGGTCTTTATCTCCTGACCTCGTGATCTGCCTGTCTCGGCCTCCCAAAGTGCATGAGAAGAGTCCAGTTTTATAAGAGTAATGGATTCCCTCTTTTAGAGAAGTGGATTTTCTCCATTCAGAAGCACATTCTCCTCATCAGAGCAACGGATGTATCCCGTCATTGTACCAGCTGCAAATCTTTTTCTCACTAGCACGATTTACAACAAAAACAAGGAATTACTGCCTTTCATGTTGTATATCCATAAGGAAGAGTAAGAAAGGAAAAACAGATCCTATATATCCTACTAGATATAGTAGGATAGTATCAGATGGTATTTAATTCTCCAAAAATATTTTCAATAAGTATTATTGCCTATATATGACTACCATAAAGAAAAATAAAAGCTTATAGAGATATGAAATGTCCAATTTTTAAAAGTTAGTAACAAGGCTGACTATAATAAAATCTGATTTATTCTGGTTATTTAATACTACTTTTAAGTCACACATACAAGGTGAGAGAAACTCCTGAGGCCAGAAGTTCAAGTTAAAGACCAGCCTGGACAATATAGCAAGACCCCCCTCTCTAAAAAATACATTAAAATTATCCAGACATGTAGATGTGCACCTATAGTTCTAGCTACTCTACTTGGGAGACTTAGGTGGGTAGATTGTTTGAGCCCAGAAGTTTGAGGCTTCAGTGAGCCATGACCATACCATTGCACTCCAGCCTGGGCAACAGAGTGAGATCCTCTCTCTCTTAAAAAAAAAAAAAGAAAAAAAGGTACACACAATGATGCAGTTAAAAAGATATTTCCTGTACAGGAACTATCTACACAGAAAAAAACAACTAATTATTCATACTGAATACTTCTGGAAGAGGGAACATTTCACTTACATTTGCTTTAGATCAAGGTAAGTGAAGACACAAGATAAACAAATGCTGTGATGATGAATGCAAATAGCTATGTGACTGCTATGTCCAGATTGTATGTGAAAGGCCTTCCAAATCTATATGAAAACACTGGCAAACATGGTAATTTTTTCAGTTCTTTTTTACAGAGGACTTTATGCTTTAAATTGGGACAATAATTGTACCCATTTATGGGGTACATTTTTAATGTATAGGCATAATATTAATATCAATGTAGAATGATTAAATCAGGGTAAGTTGCATATCCATCACCTTAAACATTCATTTCCTTGTGTTGAGAACATTCAATAACTTCCTTCTAGCTGTTTGAAACTATGTAATATATTACTGTTAACTGTAATCATCTTACAGTGCTATAGTACACTAGAACTTATTCCTCCCATCTGGCTCTAATTTTATATCATTTACCAAATCTCTCCCTGTCCCCACTTATCCCTACCCTTCCCAGGCTCTAGTATCCTCCGTCTTTAGTTTTAAAATATTTGTCTTCTTGGTCCATACTGTAAAATATCCAATATTTTCAATGCAGTACTCTATGTTGAAAGATTACAACATACTCAGTTACACTTTTTTTCTTAGTATGTGGGACAAGAATAGAATTTTAAATGGTAAATAAAAGAATTATGACCATTAATTTAATTTTACCCTTTCAAAAAAGGAGAAACTTTTCTTCAGTTGCAAATCAGTCATTAATTTGGAGGAAAAACTTTCCAAATTGTAATCAATTATACCTTTCAATCATCAGCTTAATTTGAGGCTAAATGTAGATAAAATAATTACATTGCTATTTTAGAAATACTGAGATGTAAAATGTATAGGAATTTGAGCTTGCATTAGGAGACAGTATCACTGTTAGTTCCATTATTTTTGTTTCAAAAAGAAATTTTGTTTGTTTGTTTTGTTTTGAGACAGAGTCTCGCACTGTCACCCAGGCTGGAGTGCAGTGGTGCGATCTTGGCTCACTGCAAGCTCCGCCTCTTGGGTTCAGGCCATTCTCCTGCCTCGGCCTCCTGAGTAGCTGCGACTACAGGCGCCCGCCACCACGGCGGGCTAATTTTCTTGTATTTTCAGTAGAGACAGGAATCTCACCGTGTTAGCCAGGATGGTCTCGAACTCCTGACCTCATGATCTGCCCACCTCAGCCTCCCAAAGTGCTGAGATTACAGCTGTGAGCCACCATGCCTGGCCAAAAGGAAATGTTTATACTCTGCTTTAAACAAATGGTACTTACGGAAGCCCCACATTATTAGAAGTATGTTATGTGGTAAATATTTGTTGTCCAAAACCAACCACGCCTTGAAAAACTATTTTGTAGTTATATTAACTCCTCTGGTACACAAAAACACATTTTAAAGCAAAACGTTTAAGAACAACATAATACAACATAGAACACAAGAGAACAGAACTGGAAACTATACTAGAGACCTAGTCCAACCCCTTCTTTTAATATTTAAAGTAAATGAGAATCAGTGAAATTAATGTGAAATAATAGGTATACATTAAGTGATTTTTGTTATTCTTTATATAATAGAAAATATTTGAATTGACTGTGAAGTGAGTTGAAAAATTAAGTTGTAGTTATCACAAAAAGTGAGGTTAACAGTATGCTCATGATAAACTGTGGGTCTAGAATACAGCTGTCTCTTATTCCTAGCGTAGTATTTTTAAAAATACTACAGCATACCTAACTGTAACCTCTTCACTATGGAAAGAAAGAACACACACGTACAAGTGCTTAGTGTCTAAGAAATTTTTTAATAGCTATGTCTCTGTGAAGCATAGTAACATTCTTTTTACTACTCACTAGAATTTCTAAAGTCAACTGAAAGGACGTCATAGTAACCATCTTTATAGAATTATTTATTTGAGTACAAGTTTTGGAGTTTTTGGTTCATACATTTGATTTCTCACAGTGATGTTCACTGAGAGTATGGTTATATATAGTTATGGTTCTAGTTATATATAGAGATGGTTACAGTTACAGTTATATATGAATATATAAATTTGAATTTGTATATAAATATACATTTAGTTATTGATATATAGATATATAAACATAGATGTTTTTAATTATAGCTATACAGAGATGGTTATATATAGTATAGCATATATACTTTAAAGCATTTTGACAACTTTGAAACAGAATAAAGCTTTAATAAAACTTAGCCAAGGAAATTTCTTTAAGTTGCATAATAATACAGTAGGCTGGGACTTCAAATCTTATATACTAATGTCTCAAATTTAGGTCCAAAAAAGCAATACAATATATAGTGACTCATTTTTTACCTCTCAAAACAGGTCTCTGGACTTCATTGTAATATATTCATGATCCAATAGTGAAAAGGTACATTATATATTGCTTCAATTGAAATTAATCGTACATGTCCATTTTCAAAACTAAAAAATAATAATATTGTCTACACACAGAATGGACTATCAGTCACCCACCTTGCTGAAAGCTGAGGTCTGTATCATGGTGTAAAATGACCGGTTAAAATGATGTCCTAAGATGGCCAAAATAATGTGATATATCTCAGTATGCTGCACTTAGCTCTTCTCCACTGTGTATCAGCTTTGTTTATATATGACAGTATCTAAAAAAAATAGTGACTTCAATATTGACCCTGGAACAAGACTGGTGTGAACTGCACGGTTCCATTTATACACAAATTTTCTTCCACCTCTGCTACCCTTGAGAAAGCAAAACGAACCTCTCTTCTTCTCCTTCCTCCTCAGCCTACTCAACATGAAGATGATGAAGATGAAGACCTTTATAATGATCCTCTTCCACTTAATGAATAGTAAATATATTTTTCTTCCTTATGGTTTTCTTAATAACATTTCTTTTCTCCAGCTTACTTTACTCTAAGAATATAGCATGTAATAAGAAAACATACAAAGTACATGCTAATTGACTGTTTATGGTATAGGTAAGGCTTCTGGTCAGTAGCACATTATTAGTAGTTAAGTTTGGGGGAATCAAAAGTTATATTTAAATTTTAGACTGTTCACAGGGTTGGCACCCTACCCCCTGTGTCATTCAAGGGCTAACTTTATTTCTCAAAACTACCAATTCAGAGAAAGTACTTTTAATACTCAGCAGTGATATACTATAGTAGAAAGAACAATAGGTTAAAAGTCAAAAGACATGATTCTACTTGTGGCTGGGCTCATAAACTGATTTTCTTAACACTTACATTAACATTCTCTACCCACTGTTCCCTGCTTCTAACACTAACTAATGCACTTGAATTCTTTAGAGGTCACTGCTGTACTTGATCTTTCCTCCCTTTAGCTTCAAACACAAACAATATTCTCATGATTTCATTTCATTTTGTAGTCATGGTTTTGTAGTTTCTTTTTCCACTTTACGCACCTTCCCTCTTAAAACTACAGTTTTGTTATGTTAAATTTCTGAAAACAGAAATAGTCAGACTGATAATGTTTAATTTTTTAATATTATTTTCAATACTATCTTCAATAAAAATTTAAGGAACAGCATCTGTATGTCGTAGTAATACAAGCTGAAAGTTAAGAAAACATATTTTATTACTTCTCAAAGTAGGTAGCAACTAGATGTTATCATGTAAACTAAAACTACCCGATCACATGGATCCTAGCTTTACTTTTTCTCCTAAACACTCTTTATGTACTGTATTGTACATTTCGTATGTGTAAGCCATGAAAGGCCTATTGCCTTACTTTGTATGTAAGCTACACCTAAGTTTGCGTAGTGTAATGTGGAAAAATGATGTTTTAAAAGTTTGAAAGTAATAATACATTATAGGACCTTGAAGATCTTTCCCTGGTTCAAGAGAAGGGAAAATTATTATAGGCTCTGTCTTCTGAATTCATTGCCTTCCACCTTGATGAGCACTTAAAATGTAAATTAAGGAAGAATACAACTCTTAGGACTGACTTTGCTTAAAATCCCAAAGGTACTATGTTACACATTTTATTTGCTATTAAAAAAAAATCATTGCAATTTTGTCAATGTCAGACAGATTTTAAATTCAACCTGTTCCATACCAAGGTCTCCAGCAGCCCGTGTTCTTTAAATCTGGAGCTACATTTATTGTACAAGAAAAAAAAATCTGTCACAGTTTAACAACGAAGTGCTGCACAGGGAACAACTTAATTTCCTCTGTATTTAAAACTGAAATGCCATGGGGAAAACTTGCCCATTCATTGGGGTCAGCTAAGTTTCAGAGGAATTCTAGTTCATTCTCAGAATACTATGGAGAGTCTGAGAATAGTCCACAGTTAGTAGAAGTAATTGAGGCTCAAGATATTTTCCGGAGAGATCCCAGTAGGGGAGATATGACCACTCCCCTGGAAAGAGGGAAGACAGGTTAATGCTTACTTGCTCCATAAAGATTCTCACAAAGTTTCTCAGAATCAAAATCTCCAGGTTTTCTTAGAACATATAGAAAGTGGAGAGTAAACTATCCTTTTAGATGAACGTTAGCTCAGTCAACTGAAGACCTGAGCACATTCCTAGTGGTTTAAACCAAAGCAGACAAGAAGAGCTGAAACCCTGCAAGAAAACGCTAAAACTATTGGAACTCTTTCATCTGGTTATGTGGCCAATCATAGCCAGTGGTCAGAACCCAAGTCATGAGCAAATAACATAGCAGAAATTGAGTTCGTTTTCAGCAAGAGACATATAACTTACGTTTTACTTTAGACCAGTGTCTCAAGTTTGAAAAAGAGGCAACAGGTAGAATTTTTTTTTTTTAACTAAATTGTATCAGATTTTGAAAGAAGAAAAAAACTGAAGAAAAGTGAAAATAAAGCAGTAACATAGTGTTTTATAACAATAAAAAGTGCTTATTGGATATATAATGTGTACCAGGCACAGTTACACCATGAGCTTTCAAATTCTTGATAATCTGTCAACACAAAATACTGTAATTTAGGTAGAGTACTCAGATGAGTTCAGAAAATATATCTATAACAACACTTAAAATTATGTCTTTTGAAATAAATGATTTTAACAGATAATAAAGACAAGGCATTGGTACTAGTATGATATCTGAGAATCTTACACAAGTGAACTTTTTAAATGACACCTCTAATTAAATTTAGAGATAGCTATTACATTGAATTTAACCAACATAGAATTAGAATTTATATGCAACTCCATCAAGATGCTGTTTCTAGACTGATGGTAGGTATAAAAAATTTAGTAGCATCATCCAACCCGTTTATGGCCTGCTTCAGAACCGCTGGAATTCTGTAAAATCCACAGTAACCCTGACCACCAATAATTTTTAGCAACTTTATTTCTCCATTCTCTCCTCTCCTCTAGGTAATGAATATAAAATTCCCAATATAACTGGTTGGGCCCAGACTGAGAGCGAAGTGTACCTCCCTTCCTGCGTTCTTAAAGGACTAGAACCGGAAAGCATAATGACTTCTTCTGGGTAGAGGCTGAGAGAAATGTCTCTTTAATGAGATAATCTATTGCAAAATGAACCTTTGAACAGCCAGAGAGCAGTCAAAATAATACTGAGCGCTGGCTGGAGAATCTATCAAAACATACACAAAAGCTTCGTTTATTTCACTTTTTTTTTTTTTTTGAGACGGAGTCTTGCTCTGTCACCCAGGCTGGAGTGCAATGTCGGGATCTCGGCTCACTGCAAGCTCCGCCTCCTGGGTTCACGCCATTCCGCTGCCTCACCTCCAGAGTAGCCGGGACTACAGGCGCCCGCCACCACGCCCGGCTAATTTTCTGTATTTTAGTAGAGGCGGGGTTTCACTGTGTTAGCCAGGATGGTCTCGATCTCCTGACCTCGTGATCCGCCCGCCTCAGCCTCCCAAAGTACGAGGATTACAGGCGTGAACCACCGTGCCCGACCTTCACTACTTTTCTTTAAAAAGCAAGTTTGATTCAGCCCACTGATTGGTCCTATGGCAAACAAAAATAGCTAAGGCCAACCCTTAAGGAGTAGAATTGCATATAAAGCATGTAGGACGCTAGCCCAGGGGACACAGCTTTCTATCAACTTTGGTTTCTGAACATTTTTTTTATCTTATAAAAAAAATTTTAATTATATTTCTAATTTTTACTTTATAATTTATACAACTTTTAATTATAATGCATCAATTCATTGAATTGTTTAATGGTTTGTGATAAAGCGGTCATGTTTGAGAAAACTACTTTTCAGTTTACAAAATGTTATTGTATATTTGTAACTAAAGTTTTCATTTGAATTTTAATTGATCTGATATTAATTTTGAGGCACAGTATAATGATAAGATTTTATTTTATTCTTGTAGAAAGTAAACTATGGTTTTGGGAAAGTTTATCTGATTTATAATTCTATTTTGGTTAGATGTGGGATTTACCTATATCTGTGGTTATGTTTCTAAATTCTCTGTTTCCATTAAATTATCTATTCCTATGCAGATACCATAGCTTTTAACTACTAGAATTTGATAATAATTCTTGATATTCAATAAGAAAATTCTTGGTTCTTTTCTCTTCCATATTCATTTTAGAATGAACACATACAGTTCTTCATCAGACATTGTAATTCATATTTGATTTGCATTTATTTTTAATCCTTCATGTAATTTACTTTAGGTGTTTATTATTTAAGCAGTGTATAAAGTTGTGTTTTACTATAGCAAAAATTTATATTTAATAGATAAATTTAGCATATTTACATTTATTAAGTTTGCTAATATATTTGGACATATTTCTACAAGTACTTTTGTGCCTGTGTAAGTGTGTTTACCATTGTATATATTTAATTCTTTTGTTTTCTTTCATACTTTATATTGGGTTGTTAACATTTTCAGTATATCTCTTTTTTTCTCTTTGTAGAGGCCTACAAAGTCTAAAATATTCCATGTATCTTTCTTTAGAAGACGACAAAATGTTAAGCTTTAAAAATGTTTTACAAACATATGAAATTAATAAGAATAATACTTCTACCTTTAAAATATAAGAAATCAATTTTATTACAATTAAAGTCAACAGTTACTTAACTGCTGTGCTTGCCATTTTCCTTGTATTCCATACATTTCTGATAGGTTATTTTTATGCTGAAATAAACCTTTCTATAGTTTTTCAATGTGGGCCAATAAGAGGCAACATGTCTTGTTCTTTGTATCTTAAAGTCTTTGACTAGCCCTTAATATTAAAATTATTAGTTGAAATAGTAACTTTATTAAAATCTTGGATATGTAAATAATTCTAGAACTTTCTCCCAACACTTTTAAATGTCTTGTGGCATTTACAACATGATGAGATGTCGCCTGTTAATCTAATTATTATTCTTTTGAAGGCAATGTGTCTTTTATTTGGTAGTTTTTAATACCCTTTTTATTAAACTTACTTTTTCTCTTCAGATTCTAGCATGTTATTTTGATGAAATTTCCAGTAGTATTTACAATTCTTCATTTTTTCCTTTTATAATCTAATGTGTAGCCTCTCCAATTAACTTTTACTTAAATGTCTACAGATTTTTTTGTCAAGATTTTACATCATTTTGTCTTTTAAAAGTATCAACTTATTTTATATTTTACTTATTCTGATTCATTTTTTAATTTCTTGTGATTTTTGGAAATCATGCATTTTAAAAAATTCAGGCTTTTACAAAATTTTATTTCTTCTGGAATATAATCTTATGCACTTATATATTTACTTGGTGGTTGTGGGTGTGCATGTGTGCCTGACAGAGGATACGTGTTTGTCTGTGTTTTTAAGTCTACTTCCCATGCTGACACTGGCGACTTTTGTCTTCCACCATCTGACTATGCTGAGAGCATTGCAGATTCAGTCACCAGCCTAGTGGTCAGTTTGCCTGATTGCCATGATTTTTTTAAGCATCCACCTCTGTCAACACACAGCTTTAGCTAAGCCACACCATTGACCAGCTTCTTACCCCACCTCAAATCAGTACTATCCCAGTCCCTGGATTGAGGGACTGGTTTGATTGTGGCAGCTTCCAAGAACTTCCATTGGAAAGTTTTCTTTCCCATTTTCCCCTAAGAGCTAATCTCCAGGCTGCCTTTCCTACTTCCTCAGAAACCCTTGACTTTTGCCAGTTACGCCTTACGCCTCGCACACCCCACAAAGCTATGCCTTTTCATTTCCCCTTTTATATTTTATTTATTACTGTTTTATATTTTATGCTTTGTAATAGCCTCAAAGTCTAAGTAAAGTAACTAGTACGTTTTGTTCTGTTATAAAATTGCTGGTGTACCTGAGGCATGCTCACACTGTAATTCATTTGTATCTATTAGACCTGCAAGGAAAATAAAAGTCATTCAAGCATTTTTTTAAGTTTCCCAGAAATACCATTTGTAAGGCATTTAGTGACAACATATATGTTGCGACCTTTCTTTCTTTGAAGTTACTTAGATGATAGGATTTTCATAAATTTTTCTTATGATAAAAGTGAAGTAGGTAATTTTTTATGTGCATTCATGTGTTTTGTTACATGCAAATTTGAACAGAAAATACTAATTATATATACAGTTTAAGGATAGAACTGAGACATTACTATGAAAATCTGGAAGACAGAAAAGAAAAAAAATGCCAATCTGAATGGGATCTTTTATAAACAAGGGTTGACTTGATTATTTTATATATACACTAACAGAAACCCTTGGGTGAAGAAAATTGATGATAACATTGGAAGATCATTAATTTATGGAATACACAACCTATAAATAATTCAAATTATTCACTAAGGGAATTATTATTAAAGACATTTCTTTTAAAAGAAATCTCACTATTTGTATGGATTTTCAAAAACTATGGTGTAAATAATTAATATGCTAAACTTAATTTGGTGTCAACATAAATCCAATTCATGAAACATGTAAAACTAGAATTGTATATGTATTTGAAAGACACCTTAGAATTTATAGAGTCCAAAGACCTTTCTCACAGATAAATACAAAGAATCAGCATGATGAGCTAAACTCTGATTGTATATAATTACTTCTAGTAATATGTCTTTAGTATTTTTAGATATTTGTAGAGTAATATGTCTAGATATAAAGTTTTCTAAATCCCAGAGTCTTTTCAAGTTTTCACTAGAAGTTTTGCTGTGGTCTGAATGTTTCTGTCTCATGCAAATTCATACTTTGAAATCCTAACAATCAAGGTGATAATATTAGGAGGTGGGTTTGGCATGAGGTGATTAGGTCCTGAGAACAGAGCTCTAAGAATGGGAACAATACCCTTATGAAAAAGGGTTAAGAATGATGTCTTGCCCCTTCCACCATGTGAGTACATAGGGAGAAGGCACCTTCTCTGAACTAGAAAGTAGGCCCTCACCAGACAACAGATCTGTATTAATCGTAGGTCTCCCAACCTCCAGAAATAAATTCTTGACATTTATAAGCTTCCCAGCTTATGACATTTTGTTATACCAGCCTAAGTGGACTGAGACAGATTCTAATAGAATAATTCCACCTGATTATTCCAGTATCGAAGATGTGGAAGAAAGCTTAAGAAAATAGAAAAAAGCTGTTGGTATTTTCTTTTTCCCAATTCCTATGTATTTCGTTATTTAGTATGCATATGTCTACAATGATGTTTGCAAATTACATATTTTTCTTAAAATGACTCTCATTGTAAAAGATTTTATATAAAACATATTGGTCACATATTGGCAGTATGTTATCCTAAGTTAATTTCAGCTATAATACCTTACTGTTTGAGACTATCAATTTTTATGATTAATTAACTTGTTAGTTTTGTTCAAATCCACACCTTACCTAAAGTGTAATCCTTCAAATATTGTAGTGACAACCTACTGCATATCATTTGTGTTTTAAGCTTTAAAACAATATCTCCCAGAAAACTCATCTGGAATTTAATATCTCCAAACAAATCTCTGCAAATTGTCATATTCTTTACAAAAAGATAAAGTGAGAAATAACTTTGATAATATACTTGATGTTACATAGCAAGTTCTTAATTAAAGCACAGTAATCAATAAATACATATTAATCAAAAATATCAAGAGAACATTGTTTACAATCTTCCCCAGAGAAAGGACTTAAGCTTTGCTGTGTAATGGTGAAACTTTCCAAAACTGTCACCAAATTATATTATGGCAGTATTAATAAGAGAAGGCGTCTCAGAGCTCCGTGTTGAAAACAAAACAAAATGAAAAAACATCCTCTCAAATTTGTCTTACACAATAATTCAATGTAAATTAAACAATTTTGTTCTGTCTATTTTATGCAGATGCTAAATGTAAATAAGTAATCAAAACAATTTTCCAAATTGTATAGCTTTAGAGATAGTAGTCAGAAATATCTATAATATGAAGGAAGGATAGGAAAGATTTAATCCAAGAGAGGCATCATTTCTTTTAGATTTACTCATCACAAGATTTTAAATATGCCCTTTTTAAAGAAGCAACATGCTAGCACTATAAATATATCCTAGCAAGACAACACAGTGAGATTACAAATAAAAAGCAATGGAATTCTAAAGAGCCTAGAGGGATAAAGTCCACACAGATATTGAGCATTTTTCATTTTCTGAAATCACCCTGCCATTTTAAGCAACAAAGTGAAGGTCTTGTAAAATGATTGTAGTCTGCCATCCCCGAACACTTGATGAAGAGTTTAGGAAAAAAATTCTGTGTGTGAAAGTGGGAAAACTTTCTTTTTTGTTTTCACTGTCTATGTGGGTTCATTCTTAGGAGGGAGGAATATTCCTAAACCCATAGGTTTAGTAATACAGCATTAAATGTTTCATTATAACTATACATTTAACCCTTATCCCGTGCATAATAAAGAAGTTCACGAGTTTGAAAACTGCATGTAGTCTTTTAAAACAAGCTCAATCAAACAAGAATGTTGTGTTTCCTATGCAAGTGATTAGAAAGGTGTATGAACTGAATATCCATGCCTTATGTGAACAAAAGCTTATCCTTACAACTGTATTTTTTCAAATGACTATTAGTCTATATTAAATAAGAAAAAACTTCAAGTACAAGTGATTTTTTTATTCCTAGTTTTTTTGTGTTTATATAAGCTGCATTAGGGCAAAGAAAACTGTAGAAAAACTTTTCCAAATATATCAAGCCCTGTAGAGTAAAAACAATATAATAATGACAATGACAATAGCAAACATTTTCTGAGTGATTACCTTATTTGGGGCTCTATATTACATAGCTTATATGAATAATTCAACTTAAACTTATAACAGCAACAAAAAAAGCTGAGGTTTAGGAATGTTCAGTGATTTGCCCAAGATTAACACAATGACAAAATATTTAGATCACTGTTATTCACGACAACCAAAAATCAAGAGGTTCTAATTAACTACAATTCACAATGGAATAGGTACTGGCTATATAGTTTTTAAATGTTAACTTTATCAATATTTTATTATGTATTAAATATGGCCAGTAATAATACATTGAACATATTAGATATGTGAATAATATTAAATGAAAATAAAAATTACTTTTAATCACATATTATTTTAGAGAGTCACATTTTCTGGCCCAAATACTTATAGCCTATGTAAACATGTCATTTGAACTAGAACACAACTTAAATTATGCTCATTGCAAATGTGGTGGGCCAATGGGTTTCTAGATCCTTGTCTGCTCTGTAAGCTGTAATATAATCTCTTTAGAAGATTTAAGAATATATTTAAAGCAAAAATACTTTTCTAAAACAGTCACTCTTAAATTGAATAGAATTAGAATCTCAGATATTATCTGAGTAATTTGAGTGCCCATAGGACATGCTTTCTCATTGGAGGATATCTTATCACTTATGAGCCACTAATAAAGCCCTAAACATATTTTATATTAAATAAATGAATATATTTGTTTATACTCACATGGTGACAAAGTATGGATTGTGAGTATAAAAGTATCAAAGTTGCTTAATATAAAAAAATAAATTTTAAAATATGTGGACCTGTTGTCCACTTAGGAACAAGTTCATTGATCATTTCTAAAATTGGCCATCTGGTGGCTTCATTTCAAATTGCATTCACGTTCCAAAAGATATACTTTGGATCTCTGGAGGATGTGGCTAAACGATTCAACTCTATTTACAGAGATTATAGTAATCAAATGGCACAATGATATAAAATTACTCCATGCATTGGAGAGTACCTACTGCAGCAGGGGCTTCTCACTGAGAAGATTCCCTGGGCTGGAAAGACATAAGTAGCATGAGAATGAGTCAGAAGCCTCAGCCACAGAGAGCCCACTGGTGTCTGAAATGACACTGCTCGATGCCAGTTTCCATCTCACTGACTTTCCTAGCTTGCCTTCTCTTTTTCTGCAGTCATAGACCAGCAGATCTTATGCCATATTTACAGTTATCAGATTTTGGTGGGCAAGAAAATTATGGGTAGAGAGTGTTTGATAAAAGTTCCTAGGCCAGACCAAAGATATTCTGATTCTAGGGGTCTTAGATGAGATCCAAGAATCTACAATTTAAACAGGGATCTCAGGTGATTGCCATATAGGTGGAGCAAGCCTCACACTTGTGCAACACTGCTCTATCATATCTGCTATACTCAGGTAAATAACAGATTAACCTCAAAGCGTTTGAATTAAAACTTCTATACCAAAGTCTAGCAGATTATCTGTGGGTGACTATGCAGCATTCTTAGAACATTAAGACATAAACAGTGTGATTTCGGTATTTAAGTTTAGGTTTTCTTCTCTACTTAAACAGGGGCAGGCAGAATTGTTATCTATATAAGTACCCTCATTTATAGGGTTGAGGCCAGAAAAAAAAATGTAGGCACTACAGTACTCCATCAGAGTCAAAATATTGCACACTTGAGAATTTTAAAAATCCATTCTTTCTAAACTGAGATGCAATTGTCAGTGGCATTAAAAATACCTACATTTCACATTGTTCCTCAGAGTTTGGCAATAGGACATCTATGCCTATTGAATAGATGTGCAAACTGTCTGCCTTTTGAAATAATCTTCAGAGCATGAAGAAGAAGCTGCACTAAAAAAAATTGCAGATAATTTGAATTTCTCTTTGAATTTTTACCATCTGCTCTCCAGGTGGAGCTACCTCCATTTTATCTTCTACAGGAGGAGGTTGTTTGGCTCCCAAGATTGTCAGCCTGGAAACTACAAACTCTCACATGGTATTAGGTGATTATAACTGATTTTTAGAAGTCGAACCTTTGTTAATTATTAGAAATAGATCAAAATCATTTCAAAGTTTAGCAGAAAAAGTGGTAGTAATTATTATTATTATTATTATTATTTGAGACAGAGTCTCGCTCTGTCGTCCAGGCTGCAGTGCAGTGGCGCCGTCTCGGCTCACCGCAAGCTCCGCCTCCCAGGTTCGCGCCATTCTCCTACCTCAGGCTCCGTGGTAGCTGGGATTACAGGCGCCCGCCATAATGGCTGGGTTTTTTTTTTTTTTTTTAGTAGAGACGGAGTTTCACCGCGTTAGCCAGGATGGTTCTACTGTTGTTCAGAAGGTTGTAGTGTTGAACTCAATCAAGTATTTTCATCTTCATTTAAACTTCTAACAGTATTCTGAGTCTAAATGGCATTGAAAATGAGGGAGGACCAAAAAGTCTAGTCTGCAGTAAATGATTGCACCAGTGAGGCTGAAGTCGGTGAGTACCTTCTCCACGGTCACACAGACAGTATGTTACAAGGTCACCCTAAAACTCAGCTCTGTTGGTTCCTACTCATGTTTTTACAGCACACCAAGTAGGAGAGGCAGTCATTATTAACTGATGGCTTTTTCTTTAACTTTCAATGCTTGCTTTCTCTTCACGCCTAAGTCTTGTTTTCATTTTGTTTTGTTTTTGTTTAGTTTTGGCATTCTATGTAAGATTTTTGTTTAATATAAATACTGGTAACATTCAGACACCTTAAAATATAGCTCTTATTGTACGTGAGGTGAGTGTTTCAGCTGGTGCCAGTCATATGGTAGACTCTTGATATATATTTAATAAGTGAATGAATGAAAGTCTATCATAAAATGACAAAACTTCCTAAATGTGTTATTATTGGAGCCATAAAATGAAGCTTCATGTCTTCTGTTTCTGTTTTTAAAGAACATTAAGAAAGCAGCTTTATAATGATAAAGGATAGAGATCTTAGCATATATTTAGAGAAATTCAACTTCTTTTCTTCTCAGTAAGGATTCTCTCTTACCTGGATAGCCAATAAGAACTAGTTGTTCTCTGAGATTCTCTGATGACCTTGCCGCTCTCAACAACTAGAGTCATGGTGCTCCCATTGGAAGGGCAATTAATGTTAGAGCTGAAGGACTTGTGATCTGGCCCCAACTCTGTGCTTCACTGGGTAGATCACTGAAATTGTTTTGGTATTTGTCTGTCAACTTTAAAACCTGGAATGGATGATCGCCATGGTTTCTTAGAGCTCTGATTTCTAGATGACACTTCCCACGATTCTTCCTTTTTACTATATCCAGTTTATTTTCTTTCACCTCCATCTCTGGGCTACTGCATTGAAAAATATTGAGGAGTAAGAATCATCCTGAATATTTTAAGCACGGTGGTATCTCAGGCCATGGAGGCTTAGTGGAAGTGACCTGGGGGAGAATAATTTTTGTCAGAGGGACCGAGAGGTACACTGAGTAACTCAAAGTAATCAGTTTTAAAATATGTGATTTCACTGCCCCTGCGGTCTTATATATTAGAAGCTGCATATTAATGTGCAAATGGTTGATGAGCTTCAGGCTAGCAATTACACACTATTTTCTGTTAAATGACGTGGGAGACCACCTGAGAATATTTTTAAAATATTTTCATTTGTTTATGAAATATATCTGGAAAACAAAACAAAACAGTAACTCATTGGTTTCCAAAGTATATTTTTTAAACAGTACAATACCATTGGAAGAAAAATTAACAATTTAACCCTTTCTCATTTAGCTCATGGAGATTGTAATTTCATAGTCCCATTCACTTGCTAGAGGGAAGAGAGAACAACAAAGGTATTATCTTACATAGTTCTCGGAGGAGTTGTTTTAATAGAATGGAATCATGGCTGCGGATCTCATTTTCCCATAAATGCTCACAACTCAATCTCATGCAATGGCTGTGTTTACCACCACCGATGTTTATAATCAGTGTTAACATAGGAGACTTATACAGTCAGTCAGGCAGTCCTTTTCTTCTCTTGTTAACTAGGGTTGTTATTACTGTTTCCTCAATTTCCTAGAGGATTCATGAACATAATCATGTCAGCTGCTAAACTGGTGGGAAATGAATCTATTCTACATTTTGAAAGCATTTGCATGTGCTAACTTGGAAACTACATAAATCAGTGCTTTGATTACTACTTTTTAAAAACTTCTACCAGCTCTTAGTTTGGTAGATGTGAATTGTCAGCATAGTACCAGTGGAGTTTCTGCAATTATCCACTTAATTAGCTCATTATGGAGCCAGTCAGAACAATTAGGTCCTCAAAATGGGTTTACTCAAGTTTTCTCATTGTTATTATTTGTTTGAATACTCTTGTTAAACTCATTATGTTTATCAAACTATTAATCTATAATGTTATACCTCAATTTTATTTATATTTAAAACACAAAATTTATTTCAATAAAGTAGTTTTCTTTTTTCTTTTGTTAATATAATAAATTGCTTATTTTCTTTTATGCAAAGGGTATGCCTTCATTGTAGGAATTTATAAAATACATGTGAGAAAAATACAGATAAGAAAAACTATAATAACTTGCAGTCTCACAGCCTAGAGGCAATGAAAGTTCATAGTTTGGTATATTTACATCTTTTCTTCATACATATAACCTAAAATAAAAATGCCTTACTGTTCAATCAATTTCAATATGGCTTGTTCCACCCCTGCTCCATGAAAAGTTATCTCCCTGGGTCCTTTATAGCCTCATTGTTGTTAAGGTTAATGAATGCCCCCTCTTAATACTTTCTCATTTGTCTTGGCTTTTCCCAAATATTTGGGTATGCTGTATTTTCAGCTCCATGAAGTCAGAGATTGTAACTGTATTGTTTATCTTTGTAGTCTAGCACCAGTGTAGTACCTGGCAGATAAAATGGTTTTCCAGATATTTTGTTGAATAAATGATCAAGTCTTTAATTTTAAAACAATGTCTGAATTTTATTTCATGGCAATAAAATTTTTGGATTTTTTACTACTTATCAGAAGGATGTTCAAAATATCTTTCATTTTTCTTTTGTTTTCTATACATATTTTATGCTAATGAGTTTCTGTTTTAGATCTTCATCTTTCACATTCTGTCTGGTTTTTCATGCACTCTTGTGGCTCTGGTTGCCATATAGATTGTCCTTCCTAAATCAAAATCCTTTACAGATCTTCTCTCCCCAGATTCAGAAATGTGACTGAGTGTGCAGTTTTCCACTGTGATACACCCATATCTCAGAAACATGTCTTAGGTCAAAAAATACAGTCTCTCCCACACCCCAAAATTCCCCCAGCAAGAAATAAAAATGGATATTTTCTACATAGTGAGTATTTTTAATATGTGCCCAAACATCTCAACATGCATATTTAACATCTTGCTGTGAGATCTTTAGGAATAGTCATACCGAAGTGGGCAAGACTGTAAGGGATGATGAGAACCCAGTTATCAGAGGAAAAGGAGAGGAATTGAAGAGCAGTCTGAAGGATTCACGGGGTCATGATAAATACTTTGGAGGTAAATGCACAAGAAAACCAACTTACTTACTGAGAGTGTGTCAAATTTTGATTTTACATCTTTAGAAGGGGGGGGAGTTATAGATATAAGGGCTCCTGCAAAATTAATTGGAATAGAGATGGGGACTTGGTTGGAGTATTAACCCAGAAACCTAGACAGAACTCTATAGTAGTGGATCATTGAGCCCAAAACATGAGAAAAAGGCTGTAAATCCATGCCAAATACCCAGCTTGTAAATATAGCCATTCATATACCAAAAGAAAGTAATTCAATTTAAAGTATTATTGCAATAGTATACATTTCTTACCTATAACTATATTATCCAAAGTGTATTCTGCAGAACACTAGTGATGTATTAGTTGGGTGTTTATATAGAAAGAAAAGAGACTTAGATGGTTAAATAAGGATTGGAAATGCTGAGATTAAAAGAAAACTCCTGAAACATTTCTCAGAGACTTTAGTATGATAACATGTTTTGGAAACACCGAAAGGAAGCTGTTGTATGCAGAGTTTCTTAAACATATTTAACAAAAATTTCTCTTTTTTAAAAGAAGAACAAATTAAGGGATAAATAGACCTGTGATTAAACTTTGAGATTGTTATAAATATATGCAGGCAACCCAGTTTCATATAGTGGGTATGAAGCAAAACAAAACTGAACAAAATGAACCATGCTAAACAAGAGAGAATACATGTTTCAAATATTCTTTGACTTTTTCTCAGCTATTTTCCTACGTTGGCTATAAATCAATAGTTATCATCATAATTCTCTGAGCAAGAAATAAACAAAAACTGATAAATATTTTCCACAAAATAAATACTTTTAATATGTACAAAAATATCTCAACATGCACATTTAATAGTTTATTGACGTCAAATCTCTATCAGCAATTTCCTAGGTCACATCTTAGCAAAGGCCACAAATTAAAAGTCTAAAGACTGCTTAGTTACCCAGTATGCTAGGACCTGGGGGATTATTTACAGAGATTATAGTTAGAAGGTAATATTCACTTTAGGAACAAGGAATTTCAGTTACACATGAACAAAGTGGCTAGTGGCCACATACCACACACACACACACATACACCAAAATCTGTCTTAACATTTGGAATTTGTCCCCTGAACACATCTGAAATTTGTCCCCTCACTACATTAGGATTTCTTTATAAGCGACTGTGTTCTTCGCCTTTTTTGCCCGAATGACTAGTTCAGTTTTTCACAACAAATGTTCATTAACTGATGGACTGAATACGTTGTCCTTCTTTGGCAGTAGACATCTGTGTTATTTACAAATTTACAAAAAAGAAAAAGTTGGAACAAATAGCATTTGGAAAAGGTTTAACTTGTCTACCAACATGTTCACAACTTACAGAAAAAAAAATGCTTTTGTTTTCCAGAGGTGTTGCTAATAATAACTGTATGATACTATTATATTTCTATCAAAAAGCAATATAATAGCTAGGATATCATAAACTAATACATTCGTTAACAAACTAAGGTCAATTAACCTAAGCTTTTAGGGAGGATGAAAAGTACATTTAGAGGTAGTGGAAGTGTGAAACATATGTCAGTGACTATAGTGTCCTGGCAAGCAGGGGACTCCTGTGTTCCAATGGGTACTCAGAGAGCTGGTGGAAAGGTGGGCTATGAGAAACAGAAGCCAAAGATAAGACCTGCAGCAAGCTTTAAAAATTTTGCTTAAGTCATTGATAGCTGTAAAGCAACATTATGAAAGTAGAAATAAGAAAGTAAAATATAGATAAATGTAATATTACTTATATTTATACCTACATAAGCCTCCTTGCTCTTCAAAGTACTAGGTAATATGTGAAGTTCAATAATTCAGCTCCATTCTGAATTTCAAGCAGTTTTGGAGAAATTACAGTGTGATGGAGGAAACTCTTCAGAGTTACAGAACTTCCATTAGGTAATTAGCTGAATTAATTAATTTGATTGATAGTTATTGTAATTTACCACATTTACAGATTAAAGGACAGTGAATCTGATACTAGAGCACATCTCAGTGCATGCAGATACTATTCATTTAATAAAATTTAGGTCAATGTATGATAGACACTCTTAGCAAACTAAGAATATAGAAGGAAAATACTTAATCTTTAAAAAGACATCTATTTTTCTTAATGTAAAAAGAAAAAATATCAAGACTCTCATACTTACTGAGATAAATTTTAATAAGACCAGCAGCAAAGGAAAATGCTTGCTATTACCCATTCTGTTTAGGATTGTACTGGAGTCCTAATCAGTGCAGTTAAAAAAATAATAAAATAAAATCTGTAATAATTGAAAATTGAGACAAAACCCTCTATATTTTAATAAAGTGCTTGTTTACAAAGAAAATCCTAAATGTGTTTTTGTTATTAGAATAAGAAAGGTTTGATGAAACAAAAGAAGAGAAATCTGACATGCAACACAAAATCAAAAATCTTTACCACATTCCATCAGAAAATGTATTTGATGTATTTTCAATTGACAGAGTGCCAGTAAAAAATACATAGAAGCCCTTTATGGAAGAAATTAAGTATTTTATTGAAAACATTAAATAATACTTAAATAAATGGAAATATTTAGAAATAACTCTCTGTAATAAATTTATCAATATTCCTCAAACTGAGTTATAGAATTAGTGCAATTCCAATTAAAATCTTAATAGGTTTCTTTTTTTCCCCATATCTTTTCAGCTACTTGCTTTTTAAATTTTAGATTCCAGGGTACATGTGCAGGTTTATTGCGTGAATATATTGTGTAATGGTGAGGTCTGGATTTCTAGTGTACCCATCAGAAAAAGAATGAACATTGTACCCAGGTGATAATTCTTAACACTCCCCTCCCTTCCAACTCCTGGAAACCATTTTGGAGTGCCCAATATCCATTATCTCTATCTTTATGGCCACATATGCCTTAATGGAGTTCTTTGTAGGATTTGATATGCAGATTTTAATTGCAAAGACAATTGGAAGGGCCAAGAACATCTGAGAAATTCCTGAAGAAGGAATAGGGAGAGGATTTTTCAAACCATATTTCAAGACATATCATGAGAGTATACACACCCACCCACACACATAAACACACAGACACATACACATACACATATACATCACATTAGGCAAAAGTTAGAGGCAGCATACATAAAATTTTATCTTTTTCCTGAGCAGACTTTACACAAAAATGTCAGAAGATGAATTATGTGATTGACAAATTGTGCAAGGAATATTGAATAGCTATATGAAAAAACCTAATTTCTCTCTGACACAAGGTATAAAATCTAGTCTTCGTCTATTAAGTATGAAAAGCCATACTCTGAAACTTTTAAAACATAATGCAGCAAAATTTCCTTATAATGTATGTAAGGAGGGAATTCTCAAACAAGGAACAAAAGCCACACATCATAAGAGATTGATTGCAAATTATATTGTGACAAAAGTAAGAATGTCACTACATCAAAAGATGCCACGAAGAGAGTAAAAAGACATGGTAAAACTGGAAGATCTTTGTTTTATCTTTGTCATCAGCAAAGAATTTGTATCAACAGCATGAGATCACAAAGCTCCATGAGGAAATGGACAACAGACATAAGTAGGAATTTTATAAAAAAGAAAATGATAAAAAAAAACCTCATTGATATCTAAAATATGTTCACTTTTGCTATTTTAGGTAAATGCCAATAAATATTAGGAATATATTATTACACTCTAACCAGTTGGCATTTGTTTTTCAAAAAGCATGATAATATCAAGTACTAGTGAGAATAGGAAGCAACCAAAAAACTACATACTGCTGATGGGACTGTAAATAAGCACAATCACTTTAAAATGCTATTTACCATGTCTAGTAAAGTTGAACATTCGCCTACTTTGCAATTTTACTCCTGTGGGAATACCCTAGAGAAATTCTCACATGCATTCAAGGAAATATATGCACAAATATTTATAGTAGCATTGTTTTTTAATAGTAAATTGCCAGTAACAACCCAAGAGCCCATCACTAATTTAGTGGATAAAGAAACTTTGATTTTTTTTTGTTACTATGGAATCTTTACAACAGTAAAAACTAATGTATGAAAACTACAAGAGTCATCATAAGGAAAGAATCCATTGAGGTCAGAGAGTTGACAGGGGTGAGGACCAGTTTGAGCAAGTCATTGCGGCTCATTTTAATAACATTGGCTTTTACTCTAAATAAAATAGGAAGACATTGGAGGATCTGACACATGAGTGAAATTGCCTGACTTAGGTTTCATAAGATCATTCAGACTGTTGTATTGATAATACATTAAGGACAGAGATAAAAAGCAAGGAGATTAGTCTTAAGAGTAACATAATCAATGTCGAAATATCACTGACATGTTCAAAGGTAACAGCAGTGGAGGTGATAAAACAATGTCTAGGTTTGACATGTATTCTGGTATTAACCTTAAAGAAGTGCTGAAGAATCTGATGAGGAGTAGAAGAAAGAAAGGAGGTTAATATGACCCCAAGATGTTAACATAAGTATTTATATAGTTCCGATTTGTCTCCTTCAAATCTGAGATTGAAAAAATTTGATCCCTAATGTTGGAGGTGGGGCCTGGTGAGAGGTGTTTGGGTCAGAGGGGTAGATCTCTTAAGAATGGCCATTCAAATTGGAAGTCAATGGGAGTAACAAGTGAATTCTAGCTATATTAGTTCACTCAAGAGTTGGTTGCTTAAGAGTGTGGCACCTCCCTCCCTTCTCTCTTTTGGTCCCTCTTTTGCTATGTGATGCATCTGCTCTGTCTTTGTCTTCTGCCATAATTATAAGCTTCCTTAGATAATTCCCAGAAGTAGATGCTAGCACCATGCTTCTTGTACAGCTTGTAGAACCATGAGTCAAATAAACCTTATTTCTTTGTATTATTCAGGCTCAGGTATTCCTTTAGATCAATGCAAATGAACTAAGACAAGTATTTAGAAAAGCAGAGAATTCTGCAGGACAAGGTTGTTTTTTTTTTTTTTTTTTTTTTTTTGGTGGTGATGGGAAGAGGAGAAGATAACCAGTTCACATTGTGATACTTAAGTTCCAGGGGCTTCATAGATACTCAAATGTATATGAAGAGAAAGCAGTTCCATATACAAGTATGGAAGTGCAGAGAGAGGTCAAGTCCCAAATAGCAGGTATTGAAAGCCATGAATGGGAGTACTGAGGAAGTATACACAGGTAGAAAGAAGAGCTTGAGAGTATTCCACCATTGAGAACAGTGGTTCTCCACCAAAGGTGATTTTGTCCTGAATATTTGGTTGTTCCAATGGGAAATGAGGGTGCTATTGTATCTAATGGGTGGAGGTCAGAAATTCTGTCTAATGTCCTACAATGTGTAGGGCAACCCCCACAATAAAGAATTACCCACTCAGAATCTCAGTGGTGCCAAATTTAGGAAACCTTGTTAAGAAACCTGGCCTTGGAGTTGGGGCAAAGATCTTGCAAAGAAAATTGAATTGATGTGGACTGAGTCAGGAGGAAATGAGATTGTGGTGTCCTGAAAGGCAAGTAAAGGAAATGTTTGAAGGATGAGAAAGTTATCTCAACTATGGCAAATCATCTAACAGTTCAAGCATTATTGAGAGCTAACAATTGACCCCAAGGTATTTAATAATCTGTAGATTATTGCTGACCTTGATGGAAATAGAGTTCAGGAAATGGTCTAGTAGATTTGAGAGAGAATATATAGAGAGAAATTTGAGACAGTGGATAAAGACAGCCCTTCAATAAATCTTGGCATAAAATAAAGAAGAGAAAAGAAATGACAGATGAAGAATAATCATGATCAAAAGAGTTTTGCCAGTTCGTTGAGCTTAAAGACAGGGAAAATAGCACCATTCTTTCATACTGATAAAAATGACCCAGGATAGTGATACAAATTGATAAGGAAGAAAGAGAATGGGGGACCCTTGGAGCAATGCCTTTGAGTAGCTAAGAGAAGATGTAATATAGGTATTGATATACTCCAATTTTTATGAAAGGTAAAAGATGAAAGAACAAGCATTCTCAGTCATAAACATGCATACCTGCATGAATTTTATTGACTGTCAATTATTAGCTATGTGACTGTAGTCAAATTATTTAGTCTTTCTACTTCAGCTTTCATCTGTATAATCCCTCCTTCATATGAAGCTGTTTTAAGAATTAAACAAGATTATGCATGCATAATACTTAATACATCACTTTGACACACACCAGGCTCTCAAATAATGACAACTATTACTATCATTCTTATTTAATGATAAAATCAACTATTTCGTTATTGGGATATTTCTGATTGTTATCATCATTTAAAGCTTTAAATGTTTAAATATCTGTAGTTGTGTAGCAATATCTTAAGAGAGATACCTTCTGCTAAAATGCTGATATCTGATTATAGATAACGTTAGAAAATTCACTCAAACAATACCTCTACTTTTTTCATAATAAGCCATTTTTATTTACTTAGCATTTTGTTTCTGTACAGGTTATTAAATTACAATGATAAAAACTACTTTTTAAAGATTATTGACCTTTACCTTGATTATATTTAGGCATTGGGAATATGTGTTCTAAATTTAAATAAATTCCCATTTGTTTTAATTGAATTTTGTTTTATTTTAAAATTTAATTATGGATGTATGCTATCCACTTAGCAGTTTTCTTATATAATTTAAAGTTGAAAGCAAATGATTGTTTTCCAAGACCAAAGGAAATCCTTCATATGTTTAGGGTTGAACATCATTGTTAATGCTCCATGCTAATTGCATATAAAATTAGCATCATTATCAATTTAAATGTCCAAAGCATATTATTTTCTGTTTTCTCTTTTACTGCAATATTAATTGCCCTCCATAATTGTTATAAGCTGAATATTTTAGGGCATCTAGATTTTTAAATCATTACAAACTGTTTAAAACACTAAGGCTTAGAATCCTAAATCCTAAAACCTAAGGTTACATTTTATCTGACTTTAAATACACACACACACACACCCCCACACCCACACCCCAGGAAAAAAGGTTACATTGTATCTGATTTTAAACACACGCGCACACACACACACACACACACCAGAAAAAAACTACCTTTGCAGAGTTTCCAAGCAGAACTATCTCTCAAGTTTTTTGTTTTTTCCCTCCAAGATTATATAACTAAAGTACAAACATTATTGTTCTCATGATAATGCATATTTTAGAACCAAAATTATTTACTGAAAAAGCTCGACATTGAACCTCCCAGGGTGATGGCCCAATGAAAGAGCTTCCATAATTATGTCTAAAGCAAAACCTGCTGTCAGAGCCTAAAGCTTTAGTTGTAGCACAGCAAATGCCGTGAAGAACAGGGAAGAGCCTTCATTGGCCTCAGTGGAGAAAAGAGCTTGCCTAGAGACTGGTCTGCGGGAGATAAACAAAGCATATTCTAATGTGATCCAAAGTTAGTGAACTTTCAAGCATGCACGTAAGGAACAAAATTCAAATGCACACATCAGTGATTTATATAGCTATAACTTAATTATTTGGGAGGAATTTCCATTTGTGTTATATGTTCTATTATCGATGTAACTCAATTGGATTGCCTTCTTATATTTGCATTTTAATGCACTAAGAGGATTTAATTTTTCTCCTACAAGGCTATTCCAAATGGAAATTTATTTCTAAGTTACTATTTGAGCTTCTTCCCATTCACTACAATCAAACATGTCAGAGTATGCTATGGTGCATGCAATTGCTCAAATACAGAGCGTGTGATTAGTATGGAATCAAACTCAACTTAATACTTTATACCACCTTGTCAGCTCTGCATGATGACACCAAATACAAAAGCAGTGCTTCTTGGTGATGAGGTTGTAAACATCAAGAACCTCATGGTTCTTTTGAAAAATTGATTAGACAAATATAATGATCCATGAAAAAGTGAATACGTATTACAGTAAGATGCCAACACAGAAAAGCAAAGAGAATTAGGTGAAATATGGTGTATACATATAATTATAATGTGGTTCATTAAATTTTTTAAATTTGTTTTTTGTTTGGAATTTTCTTATGTAAATTTTTATAAAAATGTGTGCTGTCTAATGTAAAACTACTTCTAAATGGTAAACATTCACATAAAATTATTCCTCTAGGTGCTAAATTAAGAAGTGAGACTCCCCCCTAAATTTTAAAAAAAACTAGTTTCCATATTTTACAATAGCATGCTGAATACACACATATTCATTACCAGTGCACACACACATACACAAATGTAAATCTCTATAGGCATGCATATTTACCTATAAAGATAGCCATAAACACATAAAATACGATAATTTATTTTTTAAGTAGTGAAAAGGAAATATCTAAATTATCTCAACATGATGAGCGTTAAGAAATAAGAATCAAAATATCTAAAAACACACAAAGTGTCAGTGGGATGTTACTGACAGGTATGATAGAAATACAATTCTATTTTCAAAATATCTACAAAATGCAAGTTTAAAGAGGTTTCCATAAAACATTTGTAGTGATAGTTTTCTGTTTTATACAACAAGCAGTTCCCAAATCTCAGGGACCTAAAAGTGTATTTCTCGCTTTCCCTACATATGCACTGAAGGTTGGCAGGGAAAAGTCTTTCCATGAAGTTATTAAAAACAAAGTGATGAAGAGTAGCCTATCTCATGACAGCCCTGTCTCAACATGGACATGAGGATATGCCATCATAAGGGAAAAAAACAGAGAATCGTGCATCAGCTCTTAAATATTCTCTGTCTTTTCGATTATTTTACTGAACAAACAAGTCGCATGGCCATACCTAACACTGGAATAATTAGAAAGGATAACATTTCCATATGCTTAGTTTAAAGAATCAAAAACATGGGTGAGTATTAAAATTGCTGCCAAACTTTAGGAAGTTTAATGTGGTAAAGCTTAGACTATCCTGATGTGTATGCTGATTCTTCAAGGCCAGTGGTGAGACTATTTTGAATTTCCTAAACTCTTTTTGAAAAAGTGATTTGTTTAAGTGGGAATGTGTTTCACTTAATCTCTGTGACCAGATCATGAAATAGTAGTTTATGCAATATTTTTACTTAGGAGGAGATAGACTAAAAATATTTCACAGTTTCATAATACTAGTTAAGATTTTGATTTTTTATAACTAAAAGATTCCTGTTTTGATCATTTCTTATTTATATGCATGATAATAAAGGAAATAATAGTGATTTTAGTGGAACCTAAAGCTTCACCCATTAAGTACCCAGTGTTGTTTTCTTTCTAACACTTGAATGGAGATATCTATATAAATATAACATCCATATCTATGTATTTATATATCTATCTATGAATCTATGCATCTATCTGTCTATCCATCTGAAGAATATTTCCCTTTTAACTGAAACACCCATGTCGCTTTGGAGTGAATCTATCCCAACAGAAGGATCAAATATAGAATTTCCTCTCTAGAGTAAATTCCTTAATACCGTACTGACTTATCACTGTATCTATAGCTAAAAGAGCCTTTTTATAACATACTTTTATATCTCACTCATTTTTTAAATTTTATAATAGTTTTAGATTTATAGAAAAGTTGCAAAGATGGTACATATACTATATATCAGTTATCATATAGCCAACACCTAGTATCTCCTATTGTTAACATCTCATATTAGTAGGATACATTTGTCACAACTAATAAACCAATGCTAATACCTTATTATTAACTGAGGCACACCTTATTCTGAGTTTCTGTGTTTTTTACCTAATGTCCTTTTTCTTTCTTTCTTTCTTTGTTTCTTTTTCTCTCTCTCTCTTTCTTTCTTTCTTTTCTGTGTGTGAGACGGAGCCTTGCTCTGTTGCCCAGGTATGCAGTGTGGGATGCTGGCTCACGGCAACCTCCACCTCCCAAGTTCGAGTGATTTTCCTGCCTCACCCTCCCAAGTAGCTGGGACTACAGGTGTATGCCACCATGCCCAGCTAATTTTTGTATTTTAATAGAGACGAGGTTTCACCATGTTGGCCAGGCTGGTCTTGAACTCCTGACCTCAAGTGATCTGCCCACCTCGGCCCTCCAAAGCACTGAGATTACAAGCGTGAGCCACTGTGCCTGGCCCTAACATCCTTTTCTTCTGAAGATCCCATTCAGGACATAACATGAAATTTAGTTATCATGTTTCTGTAGGCTCTTCTTAACTATGATTTCACTTGTTTTCTTATTTTTATTTCCTTCAAAATTTTATAAATATTCTTATCTGGGAATTAGTTTCTAAGTTTAGCTCCTATTTCTCTTTAGTTAACATTCCCTAACTTAACATAAAAATACAGCTTTTCAAAAAATGTCAAACAAGTTCAACATCTAGAAGCATTTCACAAGAAGCTGTCTTCACAACAGGCAAAAGGCAGATTTTAAATCTACAATTGTTCTTTCATGCTTGATTTTTTAAAGTATGGCCAATAACAAAAGCTGTAAGATTTATTTGTAGTACAGAATTATACAATCACTCTATTGCTATAAGAAAATACAAAAAGGCCGGGCGCGGTGGCTCAAGCCTGTAATCCCAGCACTTTGGGAGGCCGAGATGGGTGGATCACGAGGTGAGGAGATTGAGACCATCCTGGCTAAAACGGTGAAACCCTGTGTCTACTAAAAAATACAAAAAACTAGCCGGGGGAGGTGGCGNAAAATACAAAATAGAGTGAAAATCCTCATAAAAGTCACATTTTTGTATACTCTGTAGGTTACAGTTCTCCTTGAGATCAGCTTACTGTCTTGTCTTTGAAGAGACTTTCCAGAAACATTTTTTTATTGTTTGAATTGTTTCCTTAGTTTTTCTACTTCTTATTCATTTGTATCTATAAAATTAATGTTTGGGGCAGGAGTGGTGGCTCATGCCTGTAATCCCAGCACTTTGGGTGGCCGAGGTGGGTGGATCACGAGGTCAGGAGTTCGAGATCAGACGTTGGTGAAACCCTGTCTGTACTAAAAATACAAAAAATTAACTGGGCTTGGTGACAGGTGCCTGTAATCCCAGCTACTCAGGAGGGTGAGGCAGGAGAATCACTTGAACCCAGGAGACAGAGGTTGCAGTGAACTGAGATTGTGCCATTGCACTCCAGCCTGGGCAACAAGAGCAAAACTCCACCTCCAAAAAAACAATTAAAGTTTGAAACATGAAGATTACTCAGGTAAATGAAAGACATTTATACCTAGCCAACCAACCCACCTTTACTTAAGTCACAATCTGATTTACCTTGAATCTGGCAGATCACTAGTCAATATTTAGTGAAATTCCATATCTCCAACTAATAAATAAATACATTAACATTGAAGCTATTTGAACCTTCCCATATTAGGTGAGTTGGTGAATAAATTAGATGATTCCAAACTGGTTGACGAAATCTTCCTTCTGAATATCTCAACTAGTCTGTCACTGAAAAAATCGCCGAACACAATCCAAAATAAACTGAGAAGAAAATGCACTATTCATATTTTCTAGTACGATAATTATTGTGTCACCCTAAATTCCTTTTATGTCTTGAATTTGACCTTTAATGCATTTTCAATCATTATATCTAATATATTTGTGATTCCAGTGGGTCCTCAAATTTTAATGTATCAACATAATCCTTTATTGAAAATGTACTTATCTGCATATTAATAGGTCTAAAACACCTATTGATTTAATTAAAAGTTTTAAAGATGATGTATATATACATTTATATGTTATAAAAATAGGTTTTCAAAATAAACATGATTAGAGTGTCCACTGTCAATAATAAATTATCATCTTTGTAGTTCATACCCTCAAAAAGATTATTGTGTTAATCTTGCACAGGTAACTTTATTTTATAATGCCTTCTAAATATGATATGAAATGTTCCAAAGCGCATGTGATTTATTACTATACTTTGTGCATTATTAACCTGTATTGCAATAAGAAGTGACCAATCAAACCATTTTTCAATGAATGCAGCATCTATAATTCTAAATGAATTTTAAGTGCTATAGTGATTTCAATGGGTAAACTCTTCAGAAACACCAGACTTAGTAGGCAGCCTGAAAGGAATATACATAAAACAAGCCAAGCAATCAAATAAAACAATGTGAGATTACTCTAGCCAAACTTATTTGAGGAAAAATACTGCAAGCTCAAAACCAAAATCTTTTGTATGTGTGTGTCATTTACCATGTGATCATGGCTCTGTGGCCCACAGAGTTCTAATATTCAAATATTATTTTGAAAACACTCCCAAAAACCAAGTGTCTGAATGTTACCTGTTTAGAATTATCAACACATCTGGAAATGTTGAGTAATTGAAATGAAACCCATACAAAAGATTCTTCCCACTAAAAGTCAATGTGTGCTGGGTGCGTTGGCTCATGCCTGTAATCCCAGCACTTCGATGGCTCAAGCCTGTAATCCAGGCTGAGTCAGGAGTTCGAGACCAGCCTGGGCAACATAGAGAGACTGCCCGCCCCGCCCCCTGCACCAACCATCTCTCCAAAATATAAAAATATTTTTTAAAAAATTAGCCAAGTGTGGCGGCTCATAAGCCTAGAGTTCAAGAACAGCATGGGCAACATAGAGAGACCCCCATCTCTACAAAGAAATCTAAAATTAAAAAAAAAAAAAGGGAGGCCGAAATGGGCGGATCATGAGGTCAGGAGATCGAGACCATCCTGACTAACACGGTGAAACCCCGTCTCTACTAAAAAATACAAAAAAAAATAAAAAAATAAAAAAATAAATAAACTAGCCGGGCGAGGTGGCAGGCGCCTGTAGTCCCAGCTACTCAGGAGGCTGAGGCAGGAGAATGGCGGGAACCCGGGAGGCGGAGCTTGCAGTGAGCTGAGATCCGGCCACTGCACTCCAGCCTGGGCGACAGAGCGAGACTCCGTCT